>NW_024710841.1:0-13684 GCF_018991925.1 Homarus americanus | reverse complement strand
GGTGCCCGGCCCTCATACCCCGGGTCATGGCACTGAAAGAGTCACCGGCCCTCACACCCCGGGTTATGGCACTGAAAGGGTGCCCGGCCCACACACTCCGGGTCATGTCATTGAAGGGGTCCCTGGCCCTCACACCCCGGGTCATGTCATTGAAAGGGTGTCCGGCCCTCAAACCCCGGGTCATAGCACTGAAGGGGTGCCCGGCCTTCACACCCCGGGTCATGGTGCTGAAGCGATGCCCAGCCCTCACACCCCGATTCATTTAACTAAAGGGGTGTCTGACCCTCACACCCCAGGTCATGTGAAGGGGTGCCCGGCCCTCACACCCCGGTTCGCAGCACTGTAGGGGTGCCCGGCCCTCACACCCCGTTTCATGGTGCTTGAGGGGTGCCCGGCCTTCACCCCTCGTTTCATTGCACTGAAAGAGTGCCCGGCTCTCACACCCCGGTTCATGACACTGAAGGGGTGCCCGGCCCTCACACCCCGGTTCATGGAACTGAAGGGGTGCCCGGCCCTCACACACCGGGTCATGGTGCTGAAGGGGTGCCCGGCCCTCACACCCCGGGTCATGGTGCTGAATGGGTGCCCGGCCCTCACACCACGGGGTCATATCACCAAAGGGGTGCCAGGCCCTCACACTCCGGGTCATGTCACTGAAGGGGTGCCCGGCCCTCACACCCGTGGCCATTGCACTAAAGGTTTGTCCGGCCCTCACACCCTTTGTCATGTACCTAAAGTGGTGTCCGGCCCTACACCCCGATTCATGGCACTGAAAGGGTGCCCGGCCCTCACACACCGGGCCATGGTTCTGGAAGGGTCTTCGGCCCTGACACCCCGGGTCATGACACTGAAGGGGTGCCCGACCCTCACAGCGCGGGCCATGGTGCTGGAGGGGAGCCATGCCCTCACACCCCGGGCCATGGTGCTGGAGGGGTGCCCGGCCCTCACATACCGGGTCATGGAGCTGAAGGGGTGCCCGGACATCACACCCCGGGTCATGTCACTAAAGGGGTGCACGAACCTCACACCCCGGGTCATGGAGCTAAAAGGTTGCCCGGCCCTCACCCCCCAGGTCATGGAGTTGAAGCGGTTCCCGGCCCTCACACCACGGGTCATGGAGCTGAAAGGGTGCCCGGCCGTCACACCCCGGGTCATGGCACTGAAGCGGTGCCCGGCCCTCACACCCCGGTCATGGCTCTGAAAAGGTGCCCGGCCCTCACACCCCGTGTCATGTGAAGGGGTGCCCGGCCCTCACACACCCGGTGTATAGCTCTGTAGGGGTGCCCTTCGCTCACACTCCGTATCATGGCACTGAAGAGTTGCCCGGCCCTCAAACCCCGGCACATGGCCCTGAAGGGGTGCCCGGCCCTGACGCCCTGGGTCATGTCACTGAAGGGGTTCCCGGCCGCCATACCCCGGGTCATGGCACTAAAGCGGTGCCCGGCCGTCACACCCCTGGCCATGGCACTGAAGGTGTGCCCGGCCCTCACACCCCTGGTCATAGACCTAAATGGGTGCCCGGGCCTCACACCCCGGGTCATGGGGCTGAAGGGGTGCCCAGCCCTCAGACCCCAGTTCATAGCACCGAAAGGGTGCCCGGCCCACACACTCCAGGTCATGTCATTGAAGGGGTGCCCGGCCCTCACACCCCGGGTCATGTCACTGAAAGGGTGCTCGGCCCTCACACCCCGGGTCATAGCACTGAAGGGGTGCCCGGCCCTCATACCCAGGGTCATGGTGCTGGAGGGGTGCCCGGCCCTCACACCCCGATTCATGGCACTGATACCGAGCCCGGCCCTCACACACCAGGTCATGGTGCTGAAGGGGTGCCCAGCCCTCAGACCCCAGTTCATAGCACTGAAGGGGTGCCCGGCCCTCACACTCCAGGTCATGTCATTGAAGGTGCCTGGCCCTCACACTTCGGGTCATGTCACGAAAGGGGGGTGCTCTGGCCCTCACACCCTGGATTCATTGCACTGAAGGTGCCCGCCCTCACACTCCAGGTCATGTGAAAGTGTTCCCCGGCCCTCACACCCCGTTTCATGTCACTGTAGGGGTGCCCAGCCCTCACACCCCGGCTCATGGCACTGAAGCGGTGCCCGGCCGTCACACCCCTGGTCATGGCACTCTAGGTGTGCCGGCCCTCACACCCCTGGTCATAGACATAAACGGGTGCCCGGCCCTTACACCCCGGGTCATAGCACTACAGGGGTGCCCGGCCCTCACACCCCGGTTCATGGCACTGAAGGGGTGCCCGGCCCTCACACTCCGGGTCATAGTGCTGGAGGGGTGCCCGACCCTCACACCCCGATTTATGGCACTGAAATCGAGCCCGGCATTACACCCCGGGACATGGGACTGAAGGGGTGCCCGGCCCTCACACCCCGGTTCATGGCACTGAAGGGGTGCCCGGCCCTCACACCCCGGGTCACAGCATTGTAGGGGTGCCTGTCCTCACACCCCTGTTTCATGGCACTGGAATTTGTGCCCGGCCCTCACATCCCTGGTCATAGAACTAAACGGGTGTCCGGCCCTCACACCCCGGGTCATAGCACTGAAGGATTGTTCGGCCCTGACACCTCGGTTCATGGCACCGAAGGGGTGCTCGGCCCTCACACTCCGGGTCATGGTGCTGGAGGGGTGCCCGGCCTTCACACCCCGTTTTATGGCACTGAAAGGGTGCCCGGCCCTCAGACCCCGGTTCATAGCACTGAAGGGGTGCCCGGCCCTCATACCCCGGTTCATGGCTCTGAAGGGGTGCCCGGCCTTCACACTCCGGTCAAGGGTGTTGGAGGTGCCTGGCCTCACACCCTGATTCATGGCACTGAAATCGAGCCTGGCCCTCACACCCGGGTCATGGCACTGAAGGGGCGCGCCTGGCCCTCACACCCAGGGTCATATCACTAAAGGGGTGCCCGGCCCTCACACCACGGGTCATGTCACTGAAGGGGTGCACGGCCCTCACACCCCGGGTCATGGACCTAAAAGGGTGCCCGACCCTGAAACCCCAGGTCATGGAGTTGAAGCGGTTCCCGGCCCTCACACCACGGGTCATGGAGCTGAAAGGGTGCCCGGCCGTCACACCCAGGGTCATGGCACTGAAGCGATGCCCGGCCGTCACACACCTGGCCATGGCACTGAATGTGTGCACGGCCCTCACACCCCGGATCATGGTGCTGAAGGGGTGCCCCGCCCTCACACCCCGTTTAATGGCACTGAAGGGGTGCCGGGCCCTGATGCCCGGGGTCATGTCACTGAAGGGGTTCCTGGCCCTCACACCCCGGGTCATAGCACTGAAGGGGTGCCCGGCCCTCATACCCCGAGTCATGGTGCTAGAGGGGTGCCCGGCCTTCACACCTCATTTCATTGCACTGAAAGAGTGCTCGGCCCTCACACCTCGGTTCATGGCACTGAAGGGGTGCCCGGCCCTCACACCCCGGGTCATGGTGCTGAAGGGGTGCCCACCTCACACCCCGGGATCATGGTGCTGAAGGGGTGCCTTGCCCTCACACCCCGTTTAATGGCACTGAAGGGGTGCCGGTCCCTGACGCACCGGGTCATGTCACTGAAGGGGTTCCTGGCCCTCACACTCCGGGTCATAGCACTGAAGGGGTGCCCGGCCCTCATACCCCGGGTCATGGTGCTGGAGGGGTGCCCGGCCCTCACACCCCGGGTCATATCACTAAAGGGGTGCCAGGCCCTCACACTCCGGGTCATGTCACTGAAGTGGTGCCCGGCCCTCACACCCCGGGTCATGGCACTGATGAGGTGCCCGGCCCTCACACCCGTGGCCATGGCACTGAAGGTTTGTCCGGCTCTCACACCCTTGGTCATGTACCTAAAGTGGTGTCCGGCCCTACACCCTGATTCATGGCACTCAAAGGGTGCCCGGCCCTCACACCCCGGGCCATAGTTCTGGAAGGGTCTTCGGCCCTGACACCCCGGGTCATGACACTGAAGGGGTGCCCGACCCTCACACCCCGGGCCATGGTGCTGGAGGGGAGCCATGCCCTCACACCCCGGGCCATGGTGCTAGAGGGGTGCCCGGCCCTCACCTACAGGGTCATGGAGCTGATGGGGTGCCCGGACATCACACCCCGGGTCATGTCACTAAAGGGGTGCACGGCCTTCACACCCCGGGTCATGGAGCTAAAAGGGTGCCCGGCCCTCACCCCCCAGGTCATGGTGTTGAAGCGGTTCCCGGCCCTCACACCACGGGTCATGGAGCTGAAAGGGTGCCTGGCCGTCACACCCCGGGTCATGGCACTGAAGCGGTGCCCGGCCGTCACACCCCTTGCCATGGCACTGAAGGTGTGCCCGGCCCTCACACCCCTGGTTATAGACCTAAACGGGTGCCCGGCCCTCACACCCCGGGTCATGGCACTGAAAGGGTACCCGGCCCACACACCCCGGGTCATGTCATTGAAGGGGCGCCCGGCCCTTATACCCCGGGTCATTGTGGTAGAGGGGTGCTCGGCCCTCACACCCCGATTCTTGGCACTGAAATCGAGCCCAGCCCTCATACCCCGGGTCATGGTGAGGAAGAGGTGCCCGGCCCTCACACCCCGGGTCATGTCACTGAAATGGTGCCCGGCCCTCACACCCCGGGTCATGTCTTTGAAGGGGTGCCCGGCCCTCACACCCCGGGTCATGTCACTGAAAGGGTGCCCGGCCCTCACACCCCGGGTCATAGCACTGAAGGGTGTCCGGCCCTCATCCCCGGGTGATGGTGCTGGAGCGATGCCCGGCCCTCACACCCCGATTCATGGAACTAAAATCGAGCCCGGCCCTCACACCCCGGGTCATGGTGCTGAAGGGGTGCCCGACCCTCACACCCCGTTTCATGGCACTGAAGGGTTGCCCGGCCCTGACGCCCCGGGTCATCTCACTGAAGGGGTGCCCGGCCCTCACACCCCGTTTCACGGCACTGAAGGGGTTCCCGGCTCTCACACCCCGGGTCATGGCACTGAAGCGGTGCCCGGCCGTCACACCCTTGGACATGGCACTGAAGGTGTGCCCGGCCCTCACACCCCTTGTCATAGACCTAAACGGGTGCCCGGCCATCACACCCCGGGTCATGGGGCTGAAGGAGTGACAGGCACTCACACCCCGGTTCATGGCACTGAAAGGGTGCCCGGCCCTCACACCCCGGATCATGGCACTGAAGGAGTGACCGGCACTGACACCCCAGTTCATGGCACTGAAAGGGTGCCCGGCCCACACACTCTGGGTCATGTCATTGAAGGGGTGCCCGGCCCTCACACCCGGGGTCATGTCAATGAAAGGGTGCCCGGCCCGGCCCTCACACCACGGGTCATAGCACTGAAGGGGTGCCCGGCCCTCATACCCCGGGTCATGGTGCTGGAGGGGTGCCCGGCCTTCACACCCCGTTTCATGGAACTGAAAGAGCGCCCGGCCCACACACACCGGTTCATGGCACTGAAGGGGTGCCCGGCCCTCACACCCCGGATCATGGCATTGAAGGGGTGCCCGGCCATCACACTCCGGGTCATAGACCTAAAGGGGTGCCCGGCCCTCACACCCCAGGTCATGGGGTTGAAGCTGTTCCCGGCGCTCACACCACGGGTCATAGAGCTGAAGGGGTGCCCGGCCATCACATCCAGATTCATGGCACTCAAAGGGTGCCCAGCCCTCATACCCCATGTCATGTGAAGGGGTGCCCGTCCCTAACACCCCGGTTCGCAGCACTGTAGGGGTGCCCGGCCCTGCTGACCTGGTTCATAGCTCTGCAGGGGCCCCTGCCCACACCCCATTTCATGGCACTGAAGGAGTGCCCGGCCCTCACACCCCGGGTCATGGCACTGAAAGGGGGCCCGGCCCACACACCCCGGGTAAAGTCATTGAAGGGGTGCCCGGCCCTCATACCCTGGGTCATGGTGCTGGAGGGGTGCCCGGACCTCACACCCCGATACTTGGCACTGAAATCGAGCCCGGCCCTCACACCCCGGGTCATGGCACTGAAGGAGTGACCGGCCCTCACACCCCGGTTCATGGCACTGAAAGGGTGCCCGGCCCACACACTCCAGGTTCATGTCATTGAAGGGGTTCCCTTTCCTCACACCCCGGGTCATGTCACTGAAATGGTGCCCGGCCATCACACCCCGGGTCATGGTGCTGAAAGGTTGCCCGGCCCTCACACCCCGGATCATGGCACTGAAAGGGTGCCCGGCCCACACACTCCAGGTTCATGTCATTGAAGGGGTTCCCTGTCCTCACACCCCGGGTCATGTCACTGAAACGGTGCCCGGCCCTCACACCCCGGGTCATAGCACTGAAGGGGTGCCCGGCCTTCACACCCCGGGTCATGGTACTGGAGGGGTGCCCGGCCCTGACACCCCGGTTCATGTCACTGAAGGGGTGCCCGGCCCTCACACCCCGGTTCATGGCACTGAAAGGGTGCCCGGCCCACACACTCCAGGTTCATGTCATTGAAGGGGTTCCCTGTCCTCACACCCCGGGTCATGTCACTGAAACGGTGCCCGGCCCTCACACCCCGATTCAGGGCACTGAAATCATGCCCAGCCCTCACTCCCCGGGTCATGGTGCTGAAGGGGTGCCCAGCCCTCACACCCCGATTCATGGCACTGAAGGGGTGCCCGGCCCTCACACCTCGGCTCATGGCACTGAAGGGGTGCCCGGCCCTGACGCCCCGGGTCATGTCACTGAAGGGGTTCCTGGCCCTCACACCCCGGGTCATGGCACTGAAGTGGTGCCGTGCCGTCACACTCCTGGTCATAGACCTAAACGGGTTGCCGGCCTCGCCCCGGTCAGGCTGAAGGTGCCCGCCTCACACCCCGGTCATGGCACTGAAGGAGTGACCGCCCTCACACTTCGGTCATGGCACTGAAAGGGTGCCCGGCCCATCCACTACGGGTCATGTCATTGAATGGGTGCCCGGCCCACACACCCCGGGTCATGTCACTGAAAGGGTGCCCGGCTCTCACACCCAGGGACATAGCAATGAAGGGGTTCCCGGCCCTCATACCCCGGATCACGGTGCTGGAGGGGTGCTGGCCATTACACCCCGTTTCATGGCACTGAAAGGGTGCCCGGCCCCCACAACCCGGTTCATGTCACTGAAGGGGTGCCCGGCCCTCACACCCCGGTTCATGGAACTGAAGGGGTGCCCGGCCCTCACACACCGGGTCATGGCGCTGAAGGGGTGCCCGGCCCTCACACACCGGTTCATGTCACTGAAGGGGTGCCCGGCCCTCACACCCCGGGTCATGGCACTGATGAGGTGCCGGGCCCTCACACCCGTGGCCATGGCACTGAAGGTTTGCCCGTCCCTCATTCCTGGTCATGTACTTAAAGTGGTGCCCGGCCCTACACCCCGATTCAGGGCACTGAAAGGGTGCCCGGCCCTCACACCCCGGGCCATGGTTCTGGAGGGGTCTCCGGCCCTGACACCCCGGGTCATGACACTGAAGGGGTGCCTGGCCCTCACACCCCGGGCCATGGTGCTGGAGAGGTGTCCGGCCCTCACATACCGGGTCATGGAACTGAAGGGGTGCCCGGACATCACACCCCGGGTCATGTCACTGAAGGGGTGCACGGCCCTCACACCCCGGGTTATGGACCTAAAAGGGTGCCCGGCCGTCACACCCCTGGCCATGGCACTGAAGGTGTGCCCGGTCCTCACACCCCTGGTTATAGACCTAAACGGGTGCCCGGCCCTCACACCCCGGGTCATGGCACTCAAAGGGTACCCGGCCCACACACCCCGGGTCATGTCATTGAAGGGGTGCCCGGCCCTTATACCCAGGGTCATGGTGCTAGAGGGGTGCTCGGCCCTCACACCCCGATTCATGGCACTGAAATCGAGCCCAGCCCTCATACCCCGGGTCATGGTGCTGAAGGGGTGCCCGGCCCTCACACCCCGGGTCATGGCACTAAAGGAGTCACCGGCCCTCACACCCCGGGTCATGGCACTGAAAGGGTGCCCGGCCCACACACCCCGGGTCATGTCACTGAAAGGGTGCCCGGCCCTCACACGCCGGGTCATAGCACTGAAGGGGTGCCCGGCCCTCATACCCCGTTTTTTGGTGCTGGAGGGATGCCCGGCCCTCACACCCCGATTCATGGAACTAAAATCGCGCCCGGCCCTCACACCCCCGGTCATGTTGAGGAAGGGGTGCCCGGCCCTCACACCCAGGGTCATGGTGAGGGAGGGGTGCCCGGACCTCACACCCCGTTTCATGGCACTGAAGGGGTGCCCGGGCCTGACGCCCCGGGTCATGTCACTGAAGGGGTTCCTGGCCCTCGCACCCAGGGTCATCTCACTGAAGGGGTGCCCGGCCCTCACAACCCGTTTCATGGCACTGAAGGGGTTCCCGGCTCTCACACCAATGGTCATGGCACTGAAGCGGTGCCCGGCCGTCACATCCCTGGAAATGGCAATGAAGGTGTGCACCGGCCCTCACATCCGTTGTCATAGACCTAAACGGGTGCCCGGCCATCGCACCCCGGGTCATAGGGCTGAAGGGGTGCCCGGCCTTCACACCCCGTTTAATGGCACTGAAGGGGTGCTGAGACCTGACGCCCCGGGTCACGTCACTGAAGGGGTTCCCGGCACTCACACCCCTGGTCATGGAACTGAAGCGGTGCCCGGCCGTCACACCCTTGGACATGGCACTGAAGGTGTGCCCGGCCCTCACACCCCTTGTCATAGACCTAAACGGGTGCCCGGCCCTCACACCCCGGGTCATGGGGCTGAAGGAGTGACAGGCACTCACACCCCGGTTCATGGCACTGAAAGGGTGCCCGGCCCTCACACCCCGGATCGTGGCACTGAAGGAGTGACCGGCACTGACACCCCGGGTCGTGGCACTGAAAGGGTGCCCGGCCCTCACACCCCGGGTCATGGCACTGATGAGGTGCCCGGCCCTTACACCCGTGGCCATATCACTGAAGGTTTGCCTGTCCCTCATCCCTGGTCATGTACTTAAAGTGGTGCCCGGCCCTCACACCCCGGGTCCATGGTGCTGGAGGGGTGTCAGGTCCTGACACACCCGGGTCATGACACTGAAGGGGTGCCCGGCCCTCTCACCCCCAGGCCATGGTGCTGGAGGGGTGCCCGGCCCTCACACACCGGGTCATGGCACTGATGAGGTGCCCGGCCCTCACACCCCTGGCCATGGCACTGAAGGTTTGCCCGGCCCTCACAGCCCTGGTCATGTACCTAACGTGGTGTCCGGCCCTCACACCCCGATTCATGGCACTGAAAGGGTGCCCGGCCCTCACACCCCGGGCCATGGTGCTGGAGGTGCCCGGCCCCACACCCCCAGGTCAAGTGGGTTGAAGCGGTTCCCGGCGCTCACACCACGGGTCATAGAGCTGAAGGGGTGCCCGGCCATCACATCCAGATTCATAGCACTCAAAGGGTGCCCGGCCTTCATACCCCATGTCATGTGAAGGGGTGCCCGGCCCTAACACCCCGGTTCACAGCACTGTAAGGGTGCCCGGCCCTCACACCCCGTTTCATGGCACTGATGGGGTGCCCGGCCCTCACACCCCGGTTCATAGCTCTGTAGGGGTGCTCGGCCCTCACACCCCTGCCTCATGGCACTGGCGGTTCGCCTCACACCCACTGCGCACTGAAGGGGTGCCCGGCCCCTGACGCCCCGGTCGAGTCACTGAAGGCCCCGGCCCTCACACCCTGGTTCATGGCACTGAAAGGGGGCCCGGCCCACACACCCCAGGTCATGTCATTGAAGGGGTGCCCGGACCTCATACCCTGGGTCATGGTGCTTGAGGGGTGCCCGGACCTCACACCCTGATTCTTTTCACTGAAATCGAGCCCGGCCCTCACACCCCGGGTCATAGTGCTGAATGGTTGCCCGGCCCTTACATCCCGGATCATGGCACTGAAGGAGTGACCGGCCCTCACACCCCGGGTCATGGCACTCAAAGGGTGCCCGGCCCACACACTCCAGGTCTGCGCTATTGAAGGGGTTCCTTCTCACACCCCGGGTTATGTCACTGAAATGGTTCCTGGACCTCACACCCCGGGTCATGTATTTAGCGGGCACCCGGTCCTCACACCCTGGGTCATGGAAAGGAGGGTGTACGACCATCACACCCCTGATGGCATGGCACTGAAATCGAGCCCCGGCCCTCACACCCTGGGTCAGGCACTGAAGGGGTGCCTGGCCCTCACACCCCTGGTTCATAGTAGCACTGAAGGGTGCCTGGCCCTCACACCCCGGGTCATGTGAAGGGGTGCCCGGACCTCACACCCCGGTTCACAGCATTGTAGGGGTGCCCGGCCCTAACACCCCGTTTCATGGCACTGAATTTGTGCCCGGCCCTCACACCCCTGGTCATAGAACTAAACTGGTGCCCGGCCCTCACACCCCGGGTAATAGCACTGAAGGATTGCCCGGCCCTCACACCTCGGTTCATGGCACTGAAGGGGTGCCCGGCCCTCACACTCCGGGTCATGGTGCTGGAAGGGTGCCCGGCTTCACCACCCGTTTTCACTTGGCACTGAAGGGGTGCCTGGCCCTCATACCCCGGTTCATGGCTCTGAAGGGGTGCCCGGCCCTCACACTCCGGGAAATGGTGCTGGAGGGGTGCCCGGCCCTCACACCCAGGGTCATGGACCTAACAGGGTGCCCGGCCCTGAAACCCCAGGTCATGGAGTTGAAGCGGTTCCCGCCCCTCACACCACGGGTCATGGAGCTGAAAGGGTGCCCGGCCGTCACACCCCGGGTCATGGCACTGAAGCGGTGCCCGGCCGTCACACCCCTGGCCATGGCACTGAAGGTGTGCACGGCCCTCACACCCCGAGTCATGGCACAGAAACGGTACCCGGCCCACACACCTCGGGTCATGTCATTGAAGGGGTGCCAGGCCCTTATAGTCCGGGTCATGGTGCTGGAGGGGTGCCCGGCCCACACACCCCGATTGATGGCACTGAAATCGAGCCCGGCCCTCACATCCCGGGTCATGGTGCTGAAGGGGTGCCCGGCCCTCATACCCCGGGTCATGGCACTGAAGGAGTCACCGGCCCTCCTTTTTGGGTCATGGCACTGAAAGGGTGCCCGGCCCACACACTCCGGGTCATGTCATTGAAGGGGCCCCCAGCCCTCACACCCAGGGTCATGTCACTGAAAGGGTGTCCGGCCCTCACACCCCGGGTCATAGCACTGAAGGGGTGCCCGGCCCTCATATCCCGAGTAATGGTGCTCGAGGGATGCCCGGCCCTCACACCCCGATTCATGGAACTAAAATTGAGCCCGGCCCTCACACCCCGGGTCATGTAAATGAAAGGGTGCCCGGCCGCCCACCACAGGTCATAGAACTGGAAGGGGTGCCCAGCCCTCACAGTTCATAGCACTGAAGAGACAGCCCTCACCACCCCAGTTCATTGAACTGAAGGGGTGCCAACCCTCACACACAGGTCATAGTGCTGAAGGAGGCCAGGCCTCACACCCTGGGTCATGGTGCTGACAGGTGCCCAGCCCTCCCCTCTGGGTCATATGCTGACAGGGTGCCCGGCCTCACACCCCAGGTCATAGCACTGATGAGGTGCCAACCCCTCCACCCATGGCCATTGCACTGGAAATTGTCCGGCCCTCACACCCTTTGTCATGTACCTAAAGTGGTGTCCGGCCCTACACCCCGATTCATGGCACTGAAAGGGTGCTCGGCCCTCACACCCCGGGCCATGGTTCTGGAAGGGTCTTCGGCCCTGACACCCCGGGTCATGACACTGAAGGGGTGCCCGACCCTCACACCCCGGGCCATGGTGCTGGAGGGGAACCATGCCCTCACACCCCGGGCCATGGTGCTGGAGGGGTGCTCGGCCCTCACATACCGGGTCATGGAGCTGAAGGGGTGCCCGGACATCACACCCCGGGTCATGTCACTAAAGGGGTGCACGAACCTCACACCCCGGGTCATGGAGCTAAAAGGTTGCCCGGCCCTCACCCCCCAGGTCATGGAGTTGAAGCGGTTCCCGGCCCTCACACCACGGGTCATGGAGCTGAAAGGGTGCCCGGCCGTCACACCCCGGGTCATGGCACTGAAGCGGTGCCCGGCCCTCACACCCCGGTCATGGCTCTGAAAAGGTGCCCGGCCCTCACACCCCGTGTCATGTGAAGGGGTGCCCGGCCCTCACACACCCGGTTTATAGCTCTGTAGGGGTGCCCTTCCCTCACACTCCGTATCATGGCACTGAAGAGTTCCCCGGCCCTCAAACCCCGGCACATGGCCCTGAAGGGGTGCCCGGCCCTGACGCCCCGGGTCATGTCACTGAAGGGGATCCCGGCCGTCATACCCCGGGTCATGGCACTAAAGCGGTGACCGGCCGTCACACCCCTGGCCATGGCACTGAAGGTGTGCCCGGCCCTCTTACCCCTGGTCATAGACATAAATGGGTGCCCGGCCCTCACACCCGGGGTCATGGGGCTGAAGGGGTGCCCAGCCCTCAGACCCCGGTTCATAGCACCGAAAGGGTGCCCGGCCCACACACTCCAGGTCATGTCATTGAAGGGGTGCCCGGCCCTCACACCCCGGGTCATGTCACTGAAAGGGTGCCCGGCCCTCACACCCCGGGTCATAGCAATGAAGGGGTGCCCGGCCCTCATACCCAGGGTCATGGTGCTGGAGGGGTGACCGGCCCTCACACCTGCCCCGATTCATAGCACTGATACCGAGCCCAGCCCTCACACTGCCCCGGGTCATAGTGCTGAGTGGGTGCCCGGCCTCACACCCCGTTCATTGCCTGAAGGGGTGCCCAGCCTCACGATTCATTGCCCTGAAGGGGTGCCCGGCCCTCACACCCCAGGTCATGTGAAAGTGTTCCCGGCCCTCACACCCCGGTTCACAGTACTGTAGGGGTGCCCGGCCCTCACACCCCGTTTCATGTCACTGAAGGGGTGCCCAGCCCTCACACCCCGGCTCATGGCACTGAAGCGGTGCCCGGCCGTCACACCCCTGGTCATGGCACTCAAGGTGTGCCCGGCCCTCACACCCCTGGTCATAGACATAAACAGGTGCCCGGCCTTCACACCCCGGGTCATAGCACTAAAAGGGTGCCCGGCCCCCACACCCCGGTTTATGGCACTGAAGGGGTGCCCGGCCCTCACACTCCGGGTCATGGTGCTGGAGGGGTGCCCGACCCTCACACCCCGATTCATGGCACTGAAATCGAGCCCGGCCCTCACACCCCGGGTCATGGCACTGAAGGGGTGCCCGGCCCTCACACCCCTGCTTATAGACCTAAACGGGTGCCCGGTCCTCACACCTCGGGTCATGAAACTGAAAGGGTACCCGGCAAACACACCCTTGGCCATGGCACTGAAGGGGTGCCAGGCCCTCACACTCCTGGTCATGTCACTGAAGGGGTGCCCGGCCCTCACAGCCCGGGTCATGGCACTGATGAGGTGCCCGGCCCTAACACCCCTGGTCATGTACCTAAAGTGGTGCCCGGCCCTACACCCCGATTCATGGTACTGAAAGGGTGCCCGGCCCTCACACCACAGGCCATGGTTCTGGAGGGGTGTCCGGCCAGGACACCCCGGTTCATGACACTGAAGGGGTGCCCGGCCCTCACACCCCGGGCCATGGTGCTGGAGGGGTGCCCGGCCCTCACACCCCGGGCCATGGTGCTGGAGGAATGCCCAGCCCTCACATACGGGGTCATGGAGCTGAAGGG
>NW_024710840.1:0-5356 GCF_018991925.1 Homarus americanus | reverse complement strand
ATTTGTAGATTTAAAGATAAATGTTGCAGGTATGAAATAAATAGATAGTACACTTATCAGAGTTCAGAAGTGGTTACTGGATAGCTCTGAAGAGTTGGGTGCCTTCTGTACGGACAACAGTTACCTGAGGAGGGCAAATACATATCCAAACGAAAATATGTTACAAGTTTAAAGAAATACAAGAAAAAAATGCCGAAACACCTACAGGCTCCTGTGCCAGGTATGTACATTATGTATCAGTCGCCACTCGCCAGCTCTGCACTCCACAGAATCTCAAAGCGAACTGCCTGGTTTGCAGTACGACATGTTTGGCAAACATTTCATCTCCACCTGCATTTCATTTGAAACTGCTACACTGGGAGTCTCTCGTCACAACTCTGCAAATGGGCGGCACAGATAAGATGGTCGTTTATGCACTGGAATCTAGGCAGCAGTGCAATCCGGTCCTATCAGTGCGACTGAGCAGCCCTTTCAAAGAGCCACTCTGCTCACCCCACATGAGGAGGGGGCTAGAAAAGGTGTCTTAAACATAGCCTGCCTTAAGAACCAACCTGACTGGGCAACCGCACCCAGTAAGGTCATCCTTATGCGGTCAAAAACACAATTATAATCCTAGATCAAAACAAAAACAAACTATACAACCTCTTATGGTTGCTGCGTGAAATGTCAGGACCCTTCTGGATACTGGCACAAATGAGCGTCCTGAAAGAAGAACCGCCCAAGTGGCAAAAGAGCTGTTTAGTTATAATATCGACATAGCAGCTATTAGTGAGTCCCGGCTCCCAGATAAGGGACAACTCACAGAACGGGGGTCTGGCTATACCTTCTTCTGGAAGGGTAAGCCTGCTGCGGAGAGAAACGGCATTTATGGAGTTGGCTCTGCCATCCGCCAACGCATCCTACACAGGCTAACTGAAATGCCTGTTGGGATCAACGAGCGCCTCATGACGTTCTGAGTCCCACTGAATCACTCACGTCATGCCTTTTTCTTCAGTGCGTACGTCCCAACACTGGATGTAGAGGATGACGTCAAAGAGGCCTTTCATCCAGACCTTGACAGAATGCTAACCTCTATCCCCAGAGAAGATAAGGTTGTGCTCCTTGGTGACTTCAATGCCAGAGTTGGCAGAGATGCTGACATTTGGCAGGGAATCATAGGGAGAAATGGACAAGGCAAGTGTAATCCCAATGGCCTACTCCTCAGCGAGTGTGCTGCACAAAACCTCACTATCACCAATACCTTGTTTAGGAAGGCCGACAAGTTCAAGGGTTTGTGGCAACACCCACGATCCAAACACTGGCACCTCATTGACTAGATCATTGTCAAAGAAAGAGAGTACCGTGTTGTCCTCATCACCCGAGCAATGCGTGGCTCAGATCACTGTGACACTGATCATCGGCTCGTCAGAGCCAAGCTTTCACTTTACGTCGCCCCAAAACGGTGAAGGCAACACGGGCCCGAGTCCTCCTAAACAGACTTCTTCCTGAGGCGGAAAACTTCGTTCCAGAATCTCAATGTGGCTTTAGACCATTACGTGGCACCACTAACATGATCTTTGTTGCCCGCCAGATACAAGAAAAGTGCAGAGAACAGCGTCGTGACCTGTACATGGCTTTCACCAACTTAACCAAGGCCTTCGACTCGGGCAATGGGCAAGCCCTCTGGCGGACCCTCAGCCGTTTTTGCTGTCCACCAAAATTCATCGCCATTGTGAGGCAACTCCACGATGGCATGAACGGCGGTGTCCTGCACAGTGGCACCTAGTCTGAGTTCTTTCCCATCCAAACGGGGATAAATCAAGGATGTGTACTGGCACCAACTCTCTTTTCCATCTTCTTGGCTGCCTTCCTTACTCGTGTCAGTGCCAATTTAGACGGCGGGGTGGATATCGAGTGCCAGGTGAAGGAGGGTCTTTTCAACATAAGACGAATCCAGGCAAGAACTAAGGTGTCGGCAGCTTCCATTACTGAACTTCAGTATGCAGACAACCTCACCCTTGTCGTTCACACTAAACGCAACCTACAGGAGATCCTGAACACCTACGCAGATGCATATGCATACTTTGGGTTGAGGTGAATGTGTGTAAGACTCAAATTTTCTTTCAGCCCGCCCCTGGTTCAGCCACACCTCCACCATCCATCCAGCTTAATGGTACTACCCTCTCTAATGTTACTTACTTTCATTATCTCGGCTCCCACCTGTACACCACTGCAGACATCGATGAAGAGATCAACATCGGATCAGATGTGCATCTCGAGCAGTGGTCCTCCCCACCCTGCTATATGGCAGCGACACATGGGTCACATACAGGAGGCACCTCAAGGCACTTGAAAACTTTCACCAACGTAGTCTACGTTCCATCCTCCAGGTTCGCTGGGAAGACAAGAGAACAAATGCCAGTATTTTCACTGACACCAACTGTAGGAGCATCGAGGCTACCATTATCCATGAACAACTACGTTGGATTGGCTATGTTACCCGCATGGACGACAGTTAGACTGCCAAAGCAGCCACTTTACAGTCACCTAACGAATAGTAAACGTAGCGCTGGTTGGGAACTGAAAAGGTATAAGGATAGTCTAAGGCAAACCTGAAAAAGTGCCAAATCGACCCCCTCACCTGGGAGACGTTTACTCCACACCGTAACGCTAGGGGGATCACCACACAAGAAGGTGTCAATACTTTCGAATTAGCCCGACTGCAAACCGAGGTCAGACAAGCGCCGGCGCCCCTCCTGCACTAGATGTAGCCAGCCACATCTGCAACATCTGTGAATGACCCTGCCGGTCCCGTATCAGCCTCTTTAGTCACCTTAAAACTCACCAACGAAGGTGACATCCTTAATAACTCATATCATTATATCATAGCTGGGTGATCGTCATACTCGATTCCGAGTGACAACAAAGTAGTAGTTATTTCTAGAGAATATTATTTAAGTTTTAAATATCCCATAAGGTATATTCGATAAAATATTTAAACCTGAATGGTATTCATCAAGATTAAGCTAAGTACAAATAAACTAAAATAGAGATATGCGTAAAAACATTCACTAGTGCAGTACCAGTGCTGGAGGTTAGGATACTGCACTCAGTGAATGTGTCTTGTTGTTCGTCTTCCTCGTGTCTAATATCCTCACAGGTGTGGAAGAAGTCGGAGACGGTGAGGTTGACCACGTGGGCTTCAGCTCCACGGGCCTCGTGGTGTTCTTGATTCTGTGTGGCGGGTGTCTTTTCTTGAGTTTTCTTTTCTTGGGTTTTCTTTTCTACTGGTTTTTTCTTGTCTTAGGAGCGTCCAGCAAGGAGAGCCTCTTTGTAGCTCAGTTTCTTGTCGAGTCGAGCCTTGGCTATCCTGCATTCCTCCTTCCATTTCGGGCAGGTCCGATCGGCGGAGGAATGTCGGCCGCCACAGGCAGCGCATTTTTTTACTGTGTTGGGGCAGACCGTGTAGCGGTGTCCGGGGCTGCCGCACAGGGAGCAGGTGTCCTCCTATGCCTCACACTTGTTGACAGTGTGTCCGTAGTGCTGGCATTTGTAACAGCGTTTCGGTCTGCAGTAGGGCTTGACTGGCACAGTTACCCACGCCAGTTGAGCCTCTTTGGGTAAGGTTGTATGGTGTCCGATGAGGGCAGTGGTGTCGGACAGCTTCTTCACAACTTGGAGTTGCTCCTTGAGGAGCTCACTCAGCTCTGCTTGGTCCACGTGGGCAATTTCGGCGTGGGAGATTACTCCCAGCTTCAGGTTGTCCCACTTGTAGGCAATCATTTTAAATGGAATGCCGTTGATGTCTGGGATCTCCGCGAGCTGTACGGGCATACCCTTCTCGGCGAAGGTGATCTTGTGGGGTTTTGGGATGTTTGGTTCACACTCAGGATGGGATGGAGAAAGGAAACTCACAATGTGCTCTCATGTATACATGTTGTATTGGATGTACAATGCAGCTTGTGCTGGGAAGGCAGCATGGTTACAAGCGTGATGTAGAGAGAGCTGGTTGGTGAGGGTGCTCAGAGGAGGACAACTTGTGGGTCGCCATGCTAGGGGGACATTACAAAGGTACTCAAATTATCCAACCAGGAGCGAACTCTTAACAATGGTTTTAAATTAGACAAATTTAGATTTAGGCGTGAAATAGGTAAACACTGGTTTGGAAACAGAGTAGTAGATGAATGGAACAAGTTACCAAATATCATCATTAACTCGAATACGCTGAATTGCTTCAAACGTAGGTTGGATGCTCATATGAGCAATAGGGGTTGGGTGTAAACGGGACTGCCCAGTATGGGCCAATAGGCCCGCTGCAGTTTCCTCCATTCTTATGTTCTTATGTACTTGAGCTGTACGCTGATTGGCTGGTAGGCGCGCGGCCGGAGCTCAGTTGGGAGTTGTAGGGGAGAGGATCCGCTACACAGTGACTTGTGCCCAGGTAGGCTGAACCCCATAAAAAAAATAATGAAAATTTCAAATGAAATGAATATTGTCCTGAAACAGTGAAGTGGTCAATAGAAATAATCCCAATTTATCGAAGTCAACACAAGAGAAACAAAGTTCTATCTCATAATTTTTTATCGGTTTTACTAGTGTATTAATTAATAACCTTACTACAGGTTAAGGACATTCGTTGTTGAAGCTCAATGATATAATATACAAAAGTCTATAAAATGCATTTTCTTATCCTTGACTTGCACTACACGAACACTTGTATATTTCTATGATCGGTTTTTACTGGACTCAACTCGTTAGAGGAGAGCCCCTTCGAGATAAAGTTTAAAGAGAAAATTTTTGACAAATGAAACAGTAAATTTCATCTCTGTATAGAAATAGTTTTATCAAAATTTTAAAAAACTAAATTTTTATGTAAATTTACAATGGAATTGTAAACAAGATTTGTATTTTAGTAAATTTTTAGTTACACATTTATAAAAATAATTTAAGTTTAATATTCTGTAAACTTTAAAAGGATTCACTCTTATCAAATTTATATTTGATTATATTTTCTATCAGAAACGATATTATTCTGAATTTCTATTATAATGTATAAGGAAAAGAGAATCAGATTTACGGGCTAACTATAAGAAATATATATCTATATAACGAAGTTTCATAACGCAGAGGTAGACCTGGGAAAACACAAACATCTTGGATTAAAGAAAACCAACTTAGTCAAGATGTTTGTGTTTCCTGGTTCTCCTTGACTGTCCTCAGGTTTTAGTACAAGAATATATTTTTCTTTTCATTTGACGATTTCAGTTTTACTCATATCTAACCTTCATTTGATTTACTAATTAGAGTTTATTTTTTTAAAGGAACATTCTATTTTGTAATAGAAACTGCGTAATGTATTTGCACAGAAATAGAGGTC
>NW_024710839.1:0-28991 GCF_018991925.1 Homarus americanus | reverse complement strand
TCTACTATTATCTTCACTAACAATGCTCTGACTCAGCTATCGAAAGCAGAATTAAATTGATTACAAAGGAATGGATGGCAACAGGTCCCAGCATACAGCGTCTGCTCCCATAGACAAAGGCGGGGGAAACAGAGAAAACGGGGGACGTTTCCACTGGGGGACTCGGATGGTTTTGTGGACGTTTGAGCGTAATATGAATCCTTAAGGTTTTCAGGTTAGCTCTTATCATGACCATTACACTGGGTTAGGGACAAAGTCACCATTCTCCTGGTCAGCACTCGGATCAGCCATGGGGAAGTCATTAAACTCTGAATCAGCTTGACTCCAATCATCAGCCTTTTTTACCTCACCCTGGGCCTTCTCAAGTCTCTTTTCCTCGGCAACTCTTCTCCTCTTCTGTCTCTCTGTGGCAGCCTCCTGTCTCTTGGACTCCGGAATATCTTGGCTAGAAATCATGAGAGCCCCTATATTGCCAGTCTTCTCTCTCTGTGCTTTGACAAATGCCAGTTCGATCACAGGAATCTTCAGTTCACGCTTGCAAATACAGGAGATGTGGGCCTCGGATTTACAGTCACGATCGCATCCAAACTCAGGACAGAGAACAATTGGGCACTTGCAAGTAATTATGTCAAATAACTGGTCCAGTTGCTTGGCAAAGCTGTCCTTAACTGCAAGTTTTTCTCTCCCAAGAGAGATATCTCTTGCCTTTTCCCAACTGGCTAGCAGTCTCTCACTAATCTTCTTCTGACTTGCTATGACTGGAGGCTTGAACTGAGCGTTAGCCAGAGTGTACTGTGCCAAGACAGCTTTGGTCATATCACTGGCAATGTCTTTGTTTGTGTAAGTTCTTTGGTTCTTTTCACTGATTTGCCTGATTAAAACAACGTATCTCAAAGCATCTCTCAATGTAGGCAACTCCGACTTCAGGAGCTCTCTCCCAGACCCAAGATAGTGACTGAGATGGCTGGATTTTTGGTTCCTCGTCCTGACACAAGCAGCCATCGCAAATATTATCAACTTATAAATGCATCAGAATCTGAAACAGAAAAAATATTGTTAGTTGGGTTGTTAAAGAATGAAGTCAGAAAGCAATGTTCACTATTTAATTGTAATGCACTAATGCAGCTGTTCGTTAGATTTTTGATAAATTTCACGCTAAAATTTACCTAGCAAAAGGTTGCAAAATATTGAAACTGAAATTATTTTCTGTTTATATACACTAAAATCTACCAAAAAAGTGATGGGCCATTAGTTTTAGCTGATCTTCCCTCCTATGACACACCCTACTGGGATACCCACTTTTGTTACCCTTCAGACAGCTGTGTCGAAGCCTCTCTAACCGTGCGGCCATCGTGTCTACTGGACAACAAGGGGAATAATAATACTTCAATTCCTCCTTCAACTGTTTTGGCAAGGGGTGGTACAATTTATCTTTTAACGTCTGTTCTTTACCTTGCATTGGCCCATACCGGCGGAGAATGGTTGCGAGCGTTACTTTAAGCTGGCTCAAGAAACAACAGGGATCATCTTCCAGATTGTACTCTAATCGCGCGAACTCCTCCCAGGCATCTTCCAGGGGGATTTGTTTCACAAACAATTTCTGCAAGTCTACTTTAAGTTTCTCCCAATCTTCCTCATCAGTATCAAGTTCTGCTTGGACCATGGCCTCAACTTGATCGTCCATGCAGTCGGAAGCTACCTGCCATCTATCTCTTGTGCTAACGGCGTTATACTCTACTTTCTAACAAAACTTAGTTATGATGTCATCCGCTTTAAGACCAACGAGGTTGTCAATGGACTGTAATAGGCCCCTGTCTCATCAACAGAACGTATTATATAAATGGGTCAATACATCTGATATTATATTCAGATTCACCACCCTGTAACTTTCCACTGTCTATGAGTAAGACATGAGATTGACACGTGAGCGGGCAACTTACCCAAGAGGGCGAGACCCATAGCTCAGCATTCCTGTAAGCACGCACTGCGATGCCCCTAAGCTTCAGTAGCTCACCTCAACTCATATCGAAAGGACGTGACCAAACGTTTATCATACATAAACGCCGTCCCTTTCTCATTCACTCCTAGACAGTGAGACTTACGGTTGATATACACTCGGGATTTATATATATAATCTTTTATAATAAAACAAAGGAACTACCGTTTGGGTTTCGTTACTTAAAACCCAAATATAAATATGTGTGAACGGACTGGTTAATTGGACAAGCAGCCGATTCATATAGGTGGCAAGCGGTGTGTACGGATTCTTCAAACTGGTAGTCGTATCATCCGTCTGTGTCTTGTGAAAAACAAGAAACCACACAGCAGTGACGCGTTACATAATCCGAGTGTTTAAGACTATATCCCGTATTGAGACGATATGTAGTGAGCGCTCCTTATCTCTGTCACATACAAATACGTGCAGAATTCGTAATATACAAATATTACAGCCTGTTGGTACATATCCAGATTGAGCCGGTTGAGATAGACTCCACTCAGCATTCCCTAGACATTACAGTGTTGCAGTGTTGAACAACAGTTTCGTAACCTGAAATTCAATTGGTATTTCACTAGCAGCTGAGCAGTATTGTTGTGTCGTCAGCGCGAATTACGAATTCCGGTGTCATCATACAGATCTCCATATATACGTGGACTGTGAAAGAATTGGCACACGGCAGTTTTCGCCAGCGAACCACCAGTGTGATAACCAATCATCAGTTTTCTGATCGCCGGAGGAGGAACTCACCTAAATCAAGTGGACTCGTCTCTCACCAAAGCAGAAGCGTCATCTCGTTGCCAAGGAAACCAGCAGCGGCGCACGCATCCTAGGAAGAGGCAACACCCACACTCCACTCAGAACTCTTGAAGGATCACATTTTCTATACAGACGTACTACTCTGTATAAATAGGTATTTAAATTACATAGTTTTACACACATGAACACGTTCGAGAGATATCTTCACACCAATAGGTTCGTCGGATAGGATTATTTCAATGATAAAGTGTCGAATGTAAGATTAATGTATTGAAATCCTATAATTTACAGTAGTTTGTAAGTGTCTGTCTACTTATTGATAGTTTAATAATTAACTACAAAACATATTCATTTGTCTTGTAAATGAGAGGCAAGTGATCTACTTACTGTTAAGTATTCATTGACCCAAGGGGGTTAATAGATAATTTCTAAGTTTCCCATGTCTAATGTAGATGAAATCGAACGCCTAGCGCAACTATTTGCTGATAACCAACTCATCGATGATCAAGCCCAGACTGACATAGATTTTGAGTATGGAACACAGTTAAATGAGTCGGTAGGAAGTAGTGAGAAAGTTATAGACGAATCATTTGACGACTTAAACCGTCGTACCCTACGGTCTGGTAATCACTATAGTACCTCACCTAAGTATACTAAAGCAGTTACCCCTGTTACAGGTGATAGTGTGTCTGTTGCTAAATCGGTAACAACCTTATTAACCCAGCCTTCTGTTAAGAGTAAGAATACTAATTCGCTTAATAACACTAAAATGGCATCTTCTAACCCTCACACCCTACTAACACACCTACAGCTGATACTGTTATTAATATCATGCAGCGCGGCGATTATGTTCGAAATTTCACGGGACAAGACGATTATAGGGTCGCACATTTTATTCGTGCATGTGAAGATAGCATGCGCAATAGTCACATAACGACTGACGAAGATAAGAAAGCATATGTACGTTCCCATATAACGCAGGGTTCCTATGCAGGCAGTCGTTTAAATGCGTTTGGTTTACAAAGCCCTGACTATGAAAAGTTCAAGCGAACGCTAATTGGGATTATTGGGGGTAGGTCACAGCTGGGCCAGCCGTCACAGATGCCACAGATGCCTCACTCTCAGACTCCTTATGCGACACACTTAGCTCCGATCGCTCCTCCCCGCCTAACATATAAACAGAAAACATCGTTACGATGCGCACATTGTAATAAACGTGGCCACGTAATGGAAGATTGTTTTCAGCTCCGAGGTAATAGTGCTAATAAAGCCACACCCGGTGCAAAGCCATTCTCAAGGTCAAACAGAGAGGGAGCCAAAGCAGCACCTCCTCCTACCCAGACAGCGCACAAATGGTGCGCTCTTCACAAATCGACATCTCATAGTTCACATGAGTGCGATATACTAATAAAAGCTAGGGGAGTGGACCTAAGTGAAACGGAGGTGTCGTATAGGCGCAAGCAGAAACGTCCCCAGGACAAGTCATCGGGGGAAGACCAGCGCACACCACAGCACGGAGAGGGATAGATAGGGTAATTCCCTCCCCTCCTCACAGCACTTCTATAGCGGCCTCATTAATAGCGGCGCTTAGCAAAGTGGAAGTGTTGTCAGTACCGGTGAGAGTGGATAATACCAGATTGGCTCTTGATATAGACACAGGTGCTTGCGCTAATGTATTGGCCTTGACATCATATCACGAGTTACAACGTAAATTCCCTCACCGCAAATTCAAATGGAGGCCTAGTAACGCTGAGCTCGAAGGAGTTTCAGGTACTCAGCTGAGCATCAAAGGAATGGTGACGTTACCACTCAGATTCTCAAGACGTGGTACGCCCTTCTACGCGGACTTTTATATAGTTCAGCAGTTCAATTTGCCAGCTGACGGGTTACTTGGTCTACCAACTCTTCGAAAGAACATGATAGATGTTCATCCACGTAATAATAGTGTTACGTTTAAAGGTGTTTCCTACACAGCAATGAGTCATTCTGAACCTATGCTCACCGCTAGGACGAAAGTGTTGTCTACCAATCCTATTAAGAGGAAGGCGGATCATGCGTCAGAGATATATCTCGACCTCAACCACACACCTTCCCAGCGTGATTACAGCAGCAAGAGTTGGAAGATAGTACCTGCAATGTTGAAGAGTACTCTCCATTACCAGAATGAGGAATTCACCAACGCAAAAATCCTGTGAGCTAAAGTGAACATTAGTTTCTGCAAATGATTCGTTCACTGCCCAGGGTGTGACAGGACGTGACTGCAGTTGTTGTGACTGCTCATCAATCAACATCCTGTCAACAAAATTCTTTCGTATGGCGTGAACAACCCCCAGTTACCAGCACCCAGCACCCACCCTAGTGATGATGACACATCCGGTCTGAGAGATGGTCTCAGCATTCTGAGGTATGGTGTTGTGGATGACGTTGTGTAACAATTAGCGGCGGTTTGCTGTACTCAGGATTTTTGTGAGCATTGACCCAATCACCGGACCTTGGAATCAGCTGTGTCTACTGTGACACACACACACAAGTCTACGGGATTGCGGGAGCAATTTCACATTATCAAGAAATTAAATATAGGATGTTATGTGTGTGATTTTATAGATATCACAGCAATGTCGAAGTGCAACCAAATAAATTCCTAATTCGAGGTATTGTTGCGAATTGCCAACAGACTCGACTGGCCAGGATAGATCAAATAGCACCACATGTTAAGGTGATCGATCATCCTCAGGGCAAGACACGCCTGTTAGAGCTGCTTGCCGACTACAGATAGTAGCCTTGCCAGGGGAAACGCTAGGTCAGACAGATGTAACATCCCATCATATAGCGTTAAAGGAAGGAACCAACCCTATTTACGTACCAGCTTATAGACTACCTCATAGCCAGCGCGCTGTAGTGCAAGATATGGTACAGGGTATGTTAGATGAGAATGTCATTAGACACTCAAAATCCCCCTTTAATAGCCCATTATTCCTCGTCCCGAAAAAGGATGGTGGATGGCGCCCTGTCATAGATTTCAGGCGCGTAAATGATCAAACAATCCCTGATAGGTACCCAATGCCTATCTTGAGTGACATATTGCAATCCTTAGGCAAGGATAATGCGGTATTTAGCAACTTAGATTTGCTTAGTGGGTATTGGCAAATACCACTCGATGAAAAATCACGAGAAATCACGGCATTTAGCACGCCTCTAGGCCACTTTGAGTTTCTATGAATGCCATTTGGTCTCAGAAATGCCCCACTAACATTTCAAAGAATGATCAACACCCTGTTTGCCGGACTAATTGGTAACACAGTCTGCGCTTATTTGGATGATCTAATAGTAGTCAGTAAGGACGCCGATTCCCATCTGATAAAACTGCGTGAAGTTTTGGCCAAACTTTCCACAGCAGGACTCAAAATAAAACTCTCAAAGTGCGAGTTTTTAAAATCCAGAATCCATTTCCTTGGTCATGTAGTTGACGGTGAGGGCATACACACAGTTAATGATAAAGTCAAAGCTGTATCTCAGTTCCCGCGTCCTACCTCAAATGATCATGTGCGTAGCCTTCTCGGATTATCTGGTTATAATCGTTCCTTTATCAAGGACTATGCAACATTAGCATCGCCCCGAACGAGGTTGCTCAAAAAAAGATGCAGTGTTTATATAGGATGCTGAACACGAGGAAAGTATTACGGCATTGAAGACAGCGCTAACCAATGCCCCGGTTCTAGCATTCCCAGACTACACTCAACCTTTCACTCTCTGTACTGACGCTCCCGGAATTGGAGTCGGAGCAGTGCTCATGCAAGAGGACACGCGTGGGAAGTTTAGAGTGATAGCAATTGCAAGTCGCAAACTAATCGATGCTGAAACACGTTATTCGGCGACGCATCTAGAAACGTTAGCCGTTGTGTGGGCACTTAAGAAGTTCAAAGACATTATCTTTGGCTACAAGATAACTGTTTTTACTGATCATGCGGCAGTCACCGAACTGTTCCATGGCAGAAACTTATCAGGCAGATTAGCACGCTGGTATCTGACAATTCAAGAGTTTGACCCCGAATTTAGGTATTTACCTGGGAGGGCGAATGTTGTCGCCGACGCTCTGTTAAGAAATATAGCACCAGTAATGCCTGTATCAACATTCACTCTTTCGCAGCTGGAAGATGAGCAACGACGCGACCCATATTGGTCAGCTGTTATTTTTGCTCTCGAATCGGGCGAGGATGTTAAACTCCCCAAGTTATTTCTTCCCTTAAGTCAGTCTGAATTACGACATAACATACTCAATAGGACGAGAAAATCTCCTGAGGGTAATGTGTCTCAAATAGTCGTACCTGACACGTTGCGCAAAGCAGTAATGACATTGTTCCACGATGTCCCACAAGCAGGTCACCAAGGTCGTGATAAATGCTTAGCGGATTTACGAAAGAAGTATTTCTGGAACACTATGAAGAAAGACATAGAATTACACATAGCTAATTGTTTGGCATGTGCTCAACATAAAAGATCAACAGGATCACCTGCCCCGATTCTACAATATCCTACACCAGACCGTCCGTTTGACACAGTCGCTGTTGATGTGTTACAACTCCCAATGAGTCATCAGGGATCAGGATACGTCTTAGTGTGTGTGGATCATTTTTCCAGGTTCGTGGTCTTGATCCCACTAAAAAGCAAAACGGCCGAAGCAGTAGCCTATGCATTAGTGATGAATCTCATATGTCCATATACTACGCCTAAAGTTCTACTCTCTGATAATGGAACAGAGTTCAAGAATGAGCTAATAGAGCATATATGTTTACAATATGGAATTAAACAAACTTTTGTGACAGCTTATCATCCACAGGCTAATGGCCTTGTTGAAAGAACCAATCGTAAAATCCTAGAAATACTGCGTCCAATCATTAATGGTTTTCAATACGCATGGGAGGATTGGTTACCGCAGGTTGCAGCGTCGATTAATGGGTCAGTTAATAGCTCTACGGGCAAAACACCCTACTATATTGTCTATGGTACAGATAAACGTCTGCCTTACGACATCCTTACAGAGGCGCCATACCCGGTATATAATACGGATGATTTTGCGGCAAAACAAATTCATGTCTTTACAGAAATTCATAACCAAGTACGATCACAGCTAGCGGCGTCACGCGCCGAAATGATCATCAAACAGCATAAACATGCTAAACCTATCGCACTGAACGTTGGGGACGCTGTTATGTTACGGGAACCTGAAAGGAACTCCAAACTTTCGGCGAAATTTTCTGGTCCATTCCGCATAATCTCAAAAGAAGCAGGCAACAAATTCAAAATATGGAAGCCTAATGCACAGATCGCAGATGTCGTGCACGCGGATCGTCTGAAGAAGACCCAGATAAATGTCTTACCTCAAGTTGATGATAATGTGATTGATACATCCTTACAGACTGTTCAGAAGCAAAATGTCCCAAATGACTATTGTATGAAACTACGTTCTGCGAGTAGAAGTTAACTCGTACTTTCGCGTCAGATGGAAAACGTCGACGGCCAACTACAATCAGCATTGGACATTCTTCATGGTCTCAGCACAGCTTCGATGAATTCGACAATAGTTTCATGAACGTTGTCGTTCAAGCTGTATCTCAACAGAATCGTGTTATTTCTCAAACCTTTCACGCGATTACTGCTCTAGAATCAAAGGTTAATGCAATCATAATGGAGTCTAACCAAGTTTCGAGGATTGTTACTAGGTTACAGAAAGCAATCCCGACGTTAGAATGGCTCCTTTACTTCACAGAATATTTGCATGCTGCTGAAATTTCAGTTCATAAAATTGTAACCTCTAAAAATGAACTAATAGACAGCATTGTAGATGCCGGGATAGGACGTGTGGACGCGAAGCTTGTGCCTGTGCAGACGCTTCTTGAAGCTTTAAAAATAGCCAAGTTGCAGTATCATTTAACTCCGATTTTCAATGACAATGAGGTTCAATATCATTACCCACTGTTGGAGTCAACCCTCACGCACAATGCAATTCTGATCCACATTCCTATGCGAGGGCAACATGAGTTTAATGCATGGCATTTAGAACCCTTCCCCTGGTTTGTGAACGACACACTGTATACCCTAGATAGGCCTAAAGAACTTTTCTTAGTAGATGAAGAATATTCATTGTTATCAATAGAGGATTCTGAGGTACTGTCACGGTGTAAGTCGTCTTATCTACACCTACACGTATGTCCAGCCTACATTGTTTGCATTTATTCCTGCTGCAGATGGAATATGTGAATTGGCAGTCATACAACCAAATGTACGCACAGCGTTAGCGCAATGCAGTTATAGGCCAGTTAGTCTAAAGACTGTGTTCCACGCTCACCTTCACAATGTGCAGTATTTGTTCTTTCCAAATCTCACTACTGTAATTTTAAAATGCCAAAATGGTGTTAAGCAGCTAGTTGTGAAAGGGCATTACAAGGCTCCTGATTACTGTGAAATCACTTGTAGTACATTACGGACCTTGCCTACTCATCAGCATTTTGCGTTAAATCGAAAACTCAAGTCTGCTTTAATTCCACTTCCTATAATGAATTTCACTATCAAGGATATTCAAATAGTATCAGAGAAATTAAAAGTGTTAGCTTTCTTGAACGAGACACATTTTGCTGATTTGAATAATAACTTGCCATTTTATGTCACGGGAATTTGCACTACCAAGTCTTACGATTCCCTCTATTCTGTTAATTCTGGCAATAATGTTCCTGTTCTGTTATTACTGGGCAGTATCATCCAAATTCAACATTGTTCATAACATACTAACCCGTACGACACAAAAGTCTAGGTCCCCTGTAGTAGACAATACCCCTACAGTAATTTCCCCAGCTTAGTGTCTACATATCTGTTTATAACATGGTTAGGGTTGTCTAGGATGTACTGTACTCTGTGAGTTATTTAGGCCTCACGGAGCTCGGCTGGTAGGTGACCGAGCGATGTAATAGGCCCCTGTCTCATCAACAGAACGTATTATATAAATGGGTCAATACATCTGATATTATATTCAGATTCACCACCCTGTAACTTTCCACTGTCTATGAGTAAGACATGAGATTGACACGTGAGCGGGCAACTTACCCAAGAGGGCGAGACCCATAGCTCAGCATTTCTGTAAGCACGCACTGCGATGCCCCTAAGCTTCAGTAGCTCACCTCAAGTCATATCGTAAGGACGTGACCTAACGTTTATCATACATAAACGCCGTCCCTTTCTCATTCACTCCTAGACAGTGAGACTTACGGTTGATATACACTCAGGAATTATATATACAACCTTTTATAATAAAACAAAGGAACTACCGTTTGGGTTTCGTTACTTAAAACCCAAATATAAATATGTGTGAACGGACTGGTTAATTGGACAAGCAGCCGATTCAGGACAGCCTCGGAATGTACTGGTGGTTATGGGGGCCAGGAGATCGGCTGGGCCTATCGTTAGGAGAGGACAAAAGTGGACCTGAGGCAGGGAGAGTAGGCACAGCCGGTTCCTCCCGCCGTTCACTAAGCAACGCTTGTTGTCTCCTTACTGTATCCATCGACTCAGCGAGTTTAGCCCGAAGAGCTTGGACTTCCATTCCTAGTTCAACCACGGTTTTGGCCGTCACGGTCCCCTCATCCACGTTAACAGCTGCCATCGCGTTACAAAAAATCAACAACTATAACCCACTGTAACTACAACAACATGCACAGTGCACACTCAAAGACACAAGGACTGGTACTCAACTGACTTTCTGCAAGACGACTTAACATTCAAGGCATCGACTACTCAAAATACTGCTCAGATTATTAATCTCCCAAAAAGATAATATTGCATGAAAATTAGACCGAGACAATTTGCTATTCACAAACTCTGTAGGGTGCAACATTGCGTGTATACTGCCAGATTCTGGGGTCACTAAGTCTAAGGGGATAACTTAACTCTAATCTTAATTTCTAAGGGTCGCTGCCACCAGACCCCCTCTGGACAGCATGTAGCTCGTTAGGTAGCGTGCAGAGTGGACTAGGCATTGGGTTAGGTTTTCCATTGACCAGATCGATAAGGGTAAAGAAGGGTGAAACCATAACATGTCTTAATTGATTTATTCCTTATAAAACATACTGGTAAAAAACATATACATGAATTGGCCTTCCTTAGAAGAACAACGGAAATGTGGTTACCCAGATGGGCCCCAGACTCTTACATTGATGGCATGTCATCCACCTACTTATTGCATAACAATCTTTGACCACCTTACCTCGGTCGTTCCTTCTTACAATATCCCTTAACACAACAGACTGCTCCACCTGTGTGGAATCTAGCACCGTCGGTTATCATACATAGTAGCACCATCTCAACACACCTGTTGCACTTCATACCTGCAAGTATGGGACTCCTTGTGACTTTTAGGTATACACAACAGGCACCTCGTTCGCACACCGCCCTCGGTGGGTAAAGACGAGGGCTTCACCTAGAGACATACCAGCACTATTTCTACGCCTGGTATCATAGGTCGCTCCAAGTGACGACCGCAGAGTTTCTCACGGTCTCCTTATTTGTGACTATTCATTTGGAGTGGTGCGCTGGAAATCCACAGGTTCACAGTGGATTGGCATAGCGGGGAGTATTCCCCACCTGTTGTGACGCTCAAAGGGACAATGGCGGCCGGGCGGCAAGGTACTCCGACCGCATGGAACCTGAGGTGACGGTAGAACGAGGAAGACTGAGAAATAATGCCTGACGGGCAGTTATCCCACCCCTTAACACATTCCTATCACACTTATATATCCGGCAAAGCTTTAAACTGTAATAACTTCTATTTATCAACCTTAATTATAGGGCGGGATATAGCCCGCTAGGACACTGACCTGAGGTGACGGTAGAACGAGGAAGACTGAGGGCATTGCCCCGCCGCTCCTCGTCACATAGGCCTACAGTTTCCAATCCTCAATTTTCACTTTTGTTTCTTATGGTTCTCACCTGAACACTTTTCGGTATATTGTCACTCATGCCTTATAAACACATATTTTAATCCTAAATTACACACTAAGGTAAGGTCTTGGTTTGCTAGTTCTTGGGTAAATTCATGGGGTTATAATATCAACGTGGCATCTGAGGCGGGTACATGACGCGCCTTGAAACAAAGGCTGAATGTTCATGGCGGGGGTGTATCAACTTCACTTAAAACTGTAATGAGGGATCCTCCTCTCACACATTGCACTATTTGAACACAGACATAAGATTCTCTGATCACTGTACCTGTCGTGGGTATATGTCACGTGAGGATACGAGGTGTATTAAATTCATACCGACGCATACAAGATATTTCCTTTCAAGTATAGTTTCTGGATCACTTTCAACACCTCACATAGTTCTGAAACATTTATCCTTTTTCCAGATTATTGTTCTCATGTATTTTCATATAATATCTGCGAAAGTTATGTTCGCTACACCTTCACAGACGTAAATAGTATGACCTTCAAACCCTGATCCACACTTAGTCCTACAGTACACTAGTCCGGCTCAACTGGACTTTAACATTCATCTTATGCATACCCTGAGTTATCCTTAATGCTATGAATACATACACTTAATATGATATAACTGTACATGGGTACAATACAACACATGGTCTAGGAACATTGAGTAGGTGAGTTGTCCTTTATCAATGTTTCCCGTTTTCTGAGGTTCTACAAGCGCGGTGCATTTGAATGTTATATAGCGTAATATGAATTAAATGGGATTTTTAGGAATGACAATGATGTGCGCAGTACACGTGAACACTTCACGAATTTCTGTACTCACAATTCCGGGTCCATACACTTGTATAACACTTGTCATATACCATATCACCATAAGGTCCTTATAAATAATATAGTACTCTGAAAGTATACTGGCATTAGAGTTCACATAACATACAATGTTCCACCAAATAATGAACCACTCTGCATCCAAAAAAAATCTGGGGTTAACACCTGATTAAAATACACTTTACAATTATAGCATACACATAGAAATATTAATATATGGAACTGTAAAACACCCCGAGATATTAAGTAATGGAATATTTATCCTACCTAACACATAAACTAAAGAATATTACAAGTACAAACTTAGCATCCACTTAACCTTTGCATAAAGTGCAAGTATACTGCCAGACTGGGGTCACTAATTCTAAGGAGAAATACTTAACTCTAATCTTAATTTCTAAGGGTCGCTGCCACCAGACCCCCTCTGGACAGTATGTAAATCGTTAGGTAGCGTGCAGAGTGGACTAGGCATTGGGTTAGGTTTTTCATTGACCAGATCGATAAGGGGAAAGAAGGGTGAAACCATAACATGTCTCAACTAATTTATTCTTTATAAACTACATGGTAACAAAAAAAAATACAATTGAGCTGGCCTTCCTCAGAAGAACAACGATGAGTTTGGTTACCCTGCTTACAATATCATTTAACACTTCGGACTGCTCCACCTGTATGGAATATAGCACCTTAGGTCATCATACATAGTAACACCATCTCACCTCCCTGTAGCACCAGCTCAACACACCTGTTACACTCCATACCTGCAAGTATGGGACTCCTTGTAATTTCTAGGTATACATAACAGGCACCTCGTTCGCACACCGCCCTCGGTGGGTAGAGACGAGACGAGGGCTACACCAAGAGACATACCAGTACTATTTCTACGCCTGGTATTATAGGTCTCTCCAAGTGACAACCGCGGAGTTTCTCAAGCGTTTCCTTATTTGTTCTACTCATTTGGGGTGGTGTGCTGGGGATCCACAGGTTCACAGTGGAAGTGCATGACCACTGTGGTGTGGCCTTCACAGTGTGGTCATGGCTGACGCCCGGTAGGCGCTCAGAATACGTTGTCCTGTGTAGGGAGAAGTCGAGGCATCACTGAGAATACTGCCGGAGGGGCTTTCGTCACCACACATTAGTACACTATGACTTCATTTTATGACATCAGGCAAGGTTTTAAGATGTAAAAACTGCTAGATAAGTCTTTTTTGGGCTGAATAAAGCATGATGGACACTGACCTGGGTTGGGAGAAGTCGAGGCATCACTGAGGGTGATGTCCCGACTCCCACCCTCCTCTCTGTTTAGGCCTACAGTTTCCAATCTTCAATTTTCACTTTGGATTCCTATGGTTCCCACATCCCCATTTTCCTATCAATTGTGACCTCATGCTTTATAAATACACATCTTAATCCTAAATTACACACTAAGGTAAGGGTCTGGTTTGCTAGTTCCTGGGTAAATTCATTGGGTTATAATATCCACGCGGCACACCCGAGGCGGCCTAGGCGCCAACCCAAACAAAGCCAAGCATCGTATTTTTATGGCGTGGGTATACAAGATATTCTTTTTGAAGCATAGTTTCTAGATCACTTCCAACACTTCACATAGTTGTGATACCTTTATCCATTATCCAGATCATTGTTATCATGTATTTTCATATGATACCTGTGGAAGTTATGTTCGCTCCACGTTCACAGACGTAAATAGTATGACCTTCAAACCATGATCCACACTTAGTCCTACAGTACACTAGTCCGGCTTAACTGGACTTTCCCAATCATCTTATGGATACCCTGAGTTCCCCTTTATGCTATGAATACATACAATTGACATAATATAACCGTACCTGGGTACAATACAACACATGATTCAGTAACATTGAGTAGGTGAGTTATCCTTTATCAATGTTTCCCGTTCTCCGAGATTCTACAAGCGCGGTGGATTTGAATGTTATATAGCTTAATATGGATTAAAGGGGGTTTTTAGGAATGACAATGATGTGCGCAGTACACAAGACTTCTGTTAGCAACTCAGAAGTGAAACACTGGGCACTCCCCTGATGAAAACATTTCACAAAACTAGTGCCACGGCCCGAACATGTTCTCACTGTCTGTAAGTAATAACGAGTTAACAACGGAAATAAATTTGGGCAGATTGTTACACATCAAAATTCTTCATGTATTAATGAGCCTGTAGGAATTCGTGGTATAATGTTGTTTAGCACTCAGGATGGATGGAAACTCTAAGGTGGTTTTCTTGAATAATATAAGTTATATGATAGATAGTCTGGTGCTGGAGGTGCCGTGTGGTGAGGAGCTGCTCAGTAGAGACGTTCGGTGATTAGCGTGTTGAAGGAGGTAGATGTGCAGGAGCTTCGTTAGAGAAGATGTTGCCTGTTGTTGGCCTCCTGGTTGAATGAAAGCTGGACAGCGTGGAGCTTGCTGGAGGAGGTGTTGCGTGTTCAGGAAGATGGGCCAGAATGAATCTCAATGGAGAGACAGAGCTTATATACCCAGCAGCTGTGAGTCATCTATGAGTCATGTTGGGAAAACCCGAGAAAGTCGCCGGTCTTTGGTTTCGTTGCTAAGATACTGAGACATCTGGTGACGCCCCCGCCTTGCCGCTCGTTTGGTTGCTTGGGAAGATGGTAGCAGCTGGTGGCTGCGGCTACGCAGTTGTAGGGGAGAAGTCCACTACAATACTCCCCCTCCCCTCCCGGCGCGGCGGGAGGCTGGATGTTGTCTGGGTTGTGTCCCACACATAACACATACCGGGCAGGTGTATGTATGACTTGACCGCTACGTGTAACAACTCCGTGTAGTGACACAAAACCTGTGGGAGAATTAGGAGGAGAAAGAGGGTTTGGGATTAGAGGAGGTTGTACAAGCAATGGTTGTTGTGCTCCTGCTGCTGCAGGGGCTGCGTCAGGAGGAGGGTCCATGGCAGGAGCAGGTTCTATGATAGAAGGGAGGTCTATTACAGGTTCAGGTTCTATGACAGGAGGAGGGTCTATGACAGGAGCAGGTTCTACAGCAGGAACAGGGTGTACATGAGGGTGAAAAGAGGGTGCCCAGAAATGTCGTGGGCGTGGTGTTGCTGCCGGTGGTAACTGCGGGTAGACTGGTGCAGGCGTAGTTTGTTGATGGTGCTGCTGGGCTGGGGTGCCCGACGGGTAAGGTGGCCGGTTTGACTCGGTCTATGCTGACGGTGTCATGTCTGCCATTCCGGATAATTATCTGGAACTTTGCTGAACGGGTAACCACCTGGAAGGGTCCATCGTAGGGGCGTTGTAATGGGTTGAGGTGAGCATCATGCCTGACGAAAACATACTCGGCTGTGAGTAGTGCAGGAGGGATGTGTTCAGGGCGCCGAGTAGGCTGGCGTGGAGCAGTAGCTCTGAATGCAGAAACTGCTTGTCGTAGCTTTTGGAGTAAGTCGTGACGAAAAGCTGGAGTGGTTTGGTTGGGATCAGGAGGAAGTGAGAAATCCCCGGGTAGCCGAAGGGGCTCGCCTAGTGTCAGATCTGCTGGGCTACAGTCCATATCCTCCTTGTGTGACGCACGGATGCCGAGGAGCACTAAGGGAAGCGCATCAGTCCAGCTGTAAGGGTCGTGCTGTGCCTTGAGTGCGTCCTTCAGCTGCCGGTGAAAACGCTCTACCATGCCGTTGGCTTGAGGGTGGTATGCTGTAGTGCGTTGTCTAGACGTGCCGAGGAACTGTAGGAGGTGCTGCCAGAGTTGTGACTCAAACTGTACTCCTCGGTCAGTGATTACGGTTGCGGGGGGGCCAAAACGGGAAACCCAACCGGACATGAAGGCGCGGACAGTAGTCTCTGCTGTAGCGTTGGGCATGGGAGTTGCTTCTGTCCACCTGGTGAAACGGTCGATGCAGGTGAAGATGTAGGTGCTACCGTAGGATGATGGTAGAGGTCCCACGATGTCGAGGTGTACTACTTGAAAACGTCCTTTGGGAATAGGGAAGGTTTGTAAGGGGGCCTGTATGTGACGATGTATTTTGGAGGACTGGCAAGCCAGGCACTGGGCAGCCCATTTCTTAGTATCAGACTTGATGCCGGGCCAGACGACACGTTGCGTGAGGAGGCGCTGGGAGGCCCACACACCCGGGTGGCTGAGACCATGGATGCGGTCGAAAACAGTGCGGCGGTGGACGTGAGGCACGAACGGTCTAGGCTGTCCACAGGATACGTCGCACCACAATTTTATCTTTGTGCCAGGAAGAGGGAGTTCTTGGAGTATGAGGCCTGAGGGGGATGTCTTGTATGCTGCCAGGTCTTCGTCTTTCTCTTGAGCCGCGGCTAGCTGCCCATAATCAATGGGTGGAGATGAGGGAAGAATGGTGGATATACAATGAGAGAGGGCGTCGGCGATCTCGTTGTGGCTGCCTTTAATGTGTTGGACGTCGCTGGAGAACTCCGAGATGTAAGCCAAGTGGCGCAGGACACGAGGTGTATGTGACTGGGAAGCTGAAGCGAAGGCGTGGACGAGGGGCTTGTGATCAGTGAAGATGGTGAACTGACGGGCCTCGAGGAAGTGCTGGAAATGTTTGACAGCCAGGTATATGGCCAGGAGTTCTCGATCAAAAGCGCTGTACTTGAGGTGTGGTGGTTGAAGCCGTTGTGAGAAGAAAGCAACGGGCATGAAAATTCCGTTGATCTCCTGCTGTAAGACGGCGCCCACTGCAGTAGAAGAAGTGTCTGTTGTGAGAGTGGTCCGGGCGTTAGGTGCGGGGTGGGCCAGGAGGGTGAGGCGTGTAATGTGCTGTTTGATAGTGGTGAATGCCGTAGTAGCCTCTTGAGTCCACACGAGAGACTTGTGAGACTTCTTTGGGCGTCCCTTGAGAAGGTCGTGTAGGGGGGCTAGGACGGTGGCAGCTTTGTCAATGAAGCGGTGGTAGTAGTTGACTAAACCCAGGAATTCTCGGAGTTTCTTCGCCGTTTCAGGTTTGGGGAACTCCCTAATTGCGGTTATCTTCTGTGGTAGGGGTTGTATGCCATTGGGCGAGACTCTGTGACCGAGGAAATCGATGGCCGAGGTTCCAAAGACGCACTTAGCAGGATGAACTTTCATGTTGTTGTTCTGCAGGCGTTGGAGAAGGAGTTGTAGGTGGTGGCGGTGCTCGGCAGGCGTCGAAGATGCGACGAGGATGTCGTCAATGTAGACGGTGACAAAATCGAGGTCGCGAAGCATATGGTCCATGAACCTCTGGAAAGTCTGTGCTGCATTGCGTAAGCCAAAACTCATGAAAGTGTACTCGAAGAGTCCAAACGGAGTGGTGATGGCTGTCTTCTGGGTATCTGCCGGTGCTACTGGGATCTGGTGGAAGGCACGCTCCAAGTCGATCTTCGAGAAGATAGTCTTGCCATGAAGTTTGTGGTGAAAGTCCTGGACATGCGGAATAGGGTACCTGTCAGGTTTGGTGACGAGATTCAGGGCTCTGTAGTCGCCACACACCCTCCACTCGCCGGGTGTTTGCTTAGGAACCATGTGAAGAGGCGATGCCCAGGGACTCCTTGAAGGGTGAATGATGCCGTCTTGCAGTAGTTTGTTGAATTCTACTTTGGCTGTGTTCAGGAGCTCAGGGCGCAGGCAGCGAGGGCGTGAAAAGACTGGTGGTCCTTTGGTTTCGATGTGGTGGAAACTTCCCGATGTAGGTGGTGGGGGTAGGGAGACTCGGGGTGAGAAAAGCTCCTTGAATTCGTCGAGCAGGGAGGAGAACTCGTTGGAAGGCGCAAGACAGGTGATAGTGTCGGTGTGTCTGGCACGAGAACCCTGGATCTTGCGTGCTGTAGGCTCATGGATGAGGCATAGATGACTTGGTTTGACGCCGAGCTTGTGGAAGGTGAGGAAGTCGAAACCAAGGATGGGTTGAGACACGTCTGCTATCACGAATAACCAACGCAGAGTCTTGGGCAGACCAAGGTCTAAGGCGAGGGTGCGTACGCCGTAGGAGGCGATGGAGGTACCGTTGGCAGCGAACAGGTCATACGAGGGTTGCTTTGACTTCTCTCGTAGTGAGGGAGGGATGAGGCTGACCGATGAACCTGTGTCGATGAGGAACTTCTTGCCGGAGGTGCGGTCGGTGACGCTCAGTAATGAGACGCCTGGAGGGACGGAGGCTGAGGCGTCTACCAGCCTCCGGTGTTGCCGTTTCCCGAATAGGTGCAATAGGGCTCACAGTTTCGAGCATTGCGGCCGAAAGTCTGGTGATACCAGCAGAGGGTAAATTTGTTGTGCTGGGGGTTGGCTGCTGTGTGTCGGAACTTGTAGGGCGTGGTGTGTGAGTCAGGAACTGGCGCAGCAGCGGGTATGGAGGAGCAGAACTGCTCAATGGTGTCCATCCTGCAGTTCAAAGTTTACAACAGGTCCTTGATGTCTTGTGAGGTATTGCTCGGCTGAGGGATGTTGACCCGGCTTACAAGTTCGATGGTAGGTACTGGTGTGACCGTGGCGGCAAGGGGTGCAGCAGCGCACTCATTGAAAATTCTATCTGCCGCGGTTGCATATAGTTCTGGTGTCGTAGAGTAATCTACTGCGGACAGGATGTTGCGTACTTCTGTGGGTAGCTTTTGTGCGTGAGCTTGGCGCAGGATAGAGTTGGGGAGTCTGTCTGTGTGACGGGAGTTCAGCCGACACATCTCCTCCCAGAGACGTCCCGGGGTTGAGTTCCCGAGGGAGATAGAGGATAGATCTTGCAGGAGATTGGTGCTGGTCTGTTGATAACACGTCTTCAAGGCAGCCCGCAGGGTAGCGAATTTGTTGTCATCTGGAGGGTTGGAAATGGTTTGTGAGACCCACGTGGCCACTTCCGTGGGCAAGGCACAGAGCAGGGCGCCATACTTTTGCTCGTCGGTCGCTCGTGAGCCGGCGAGGGCTGCTTCCACATGGTCTAGCCAGTCCTCGATGTTGTGGTTGAAAGTCAGCAGAGAGATCCGTCCGTCCTCCATCCTGTGTGAGTGCTTATCTCCGGGAGTCACCATTTGTAGGAATTCGTGGTATAATGTTGTCTAGCACTCAGGATGGATGGAAACTCTAAAGTGGTTTTCTTGTATAATATAAGTTATATGATAGACAGTCTGGTGCTGGAGGTGCCGTGTGGTGAGGAGCTGCTCAGTAGAGACGTTCGGTGAGTAGCGTGTTGAAGGAGGTAGATGTGCAGGAGCTTCGTTAGAGAAGATGTTGCCTGTTGCTGGCCTCCTGGTTGAATGAAAGCTGGACAGCGTGGAGCTTGCTGGAGGAGGTGTTGCTTGTTCAGGAAGATGGGCCAGAATGAATGTCAATGGAGAGACAGAGCTTATATACCCAGCAGCCGTGAGTCATCTATGAGTCATGTTGGGAAAACCCGAGAAAGTCGCCGGTGTTTGGTTCCGTTGCTAAGATACTGCGACATCTGGTGACACCCCCACCTTGCCGCTCGTTTGGTTGCGAGGGAAGATGGTAGCAGCTGGTGGCTGCGGCTACGCAGTTGTAGGGGAGAAGTCCACTACAAGCCTCATTCAAACTCTCTACACTCAAGTTACTATTGCATGTGTCATTTACTTTAAAAAGACTTTTCTTTTTTGAGGCAACTGTTTTCTAACCTAACTCCGAGGTATTTCTTTGAACTTATTTCACTTTCTCCGCAAAACCACCACAAAAATCTGTTCCTTGGAAAAATATGGAACAAAATTATCAGCAATCTGAAATACTCATTAGTTACAATGGAATGGTTATTAAATATCCACACAGGGAAATGGTTACAAATCACAGTTAAAAAAAACCCTACAGTATCACAGTCATTCCTCCCAACTCGATACTATGTACATTACATCACCACCCATGCCACCATTTGTTAGGGCCTGCGCCTCTTATAACAACTTTTACTTTAATACTTCACCCTTTGGTAGCGTGACGTGAGAGGTAGGCCCATGGGTACATGTAATTATAGTATAGAGCATTAGGAAGAGAACAATGGTGAATACTATAGGTGAATAATAGACCCAACATACAAATACAATATTTATTCAGACACTAAAATGGATGTAGAAAAAACGTTATATACATCAAAACGAACTCCTGGTACCATGCCCTCAGGCTCAATTTACTCACACCACGACTGGGTGTACACACACATTAATACATATAAACTCTTACAGTACCTTAGCACCATTAAAACCAGTGGGAACTGCCAGCACAACACTCATCACTCCAGGAGTAACTCAAGCGACCGCCATTGGGGTCTCATCACCATGTGGCACCTTCCAACGAACTCTGAAGATTCCGGTGGAATATCACCACCACACAAATAGCCCTACTGAGCTAGGCACTCATCCACCAATGATGGGGGCTGGTAGGTGTTTGTGGCTTGGTGATCCGGGGTCACCTCGTGGGCCTATAAGTGGTAGTGGAGCTTCTGAAGGTCAGGATTCATGGAGATAACCTATCCTTCTGGACCTCAGACATCTCCCCAGACTAGAGAATGCAATATCCACGCTACCGACACGGCCTAGGCTGCGTTAGGGAACCTGTGTGGGTGAGGAACGAGGCACTTACTGACTGGTGATAACGACATTACGTTTCAAAGGGACGTTAAGGACGTAAACAATACTTCACTCAAAGCACATCAACTACGTTACTGTAACACTTGCACAATCAAACTATTAATTAGGTCAAATCACTTAAAAAATGGTGAATTGCAACACGTAGTGGAATGACCTACCTGTGTGGGTGAGAAACGAGGCACTTACTGACCGTTGAAATGCCCCAGCACTCTCACTCCACGCTAGGTTACGGATTCCACCTACTTAACTATTCACTGAATTACGTTACTGTACACTCTGACGTTTGAAACTGAGACTACAAACTCAGTTTCATTCCCTAATATTCTCTTCACAAACAATGCTCTGACTGAGCTATCAAAGGCAAGAATTAAATTGATCACAAAAGGACGTGGATGGTAATCCCAGTAAGCAAGTTCCAACACGCAGCATGCCGACCCACGAGACGCTGGTCTAAAGTTCCTATCAGGAATTAACTAATTCCATAGTTAATCTCCTTACAACAATTTCACCATGAATATCAGGGTCTCTGATTATTCATCGGTGAAAAAGGGTTTACAGGATCTTGGTAGGTGCAAGAGTTTACAACTCGGTCAAGACAATGACGACATCTCGATGACGTCATCAAAGAAACAGAGAAAACGGAGGACGTTTCCACTGGGGGACTCAGAAGGTTTTGTGGACGTTTAGCGTAATATGAATCATTTAGTTTAGCAGGCTAGCCGTCATTACGATCCTGACACTAGGCCAGAGCGAAAAAAAGGAAAAATAATAGTAGAAGGCAAAGTGCTCAAACCACGTCTGGAATATGAGGCTATAGCTGCTCTCCAGCTGGAGTGTGGGTCACTCACACCACAAGTGGGAAGGGCAAACTAATGCTCGATAAACCGAAAACGTTCGTGAGATTGTAGTGGATTTCTCCCCTACAAATGCTGTTTGTCGCTGCGTAGCCGACCCCACGAATTCCACAGTGTGTGCCTCGTGGTCTAGGTCAACCAGCGCCACCATACATCACGGAGCGGGGGTCAACTACTAAGCCACGCCTTCCCCCCGCTATTTAAGACCTGACCTCGTGGTGACCTGTCTCTTTCTACCTACACCAACCAGCCAGCAACACCTCCTCCTCCTCCGCCTGCCTGGCGGTCCTCGCTCCCGCCGGAGAGCATGGCGACCCACAAGCTGGTCCTCCTCTGAGCATCCTCACCAACCAGCTCTCTCTACATCACGCTTGTAACCATGCTGCCTTCCCAGCACCAAGCTGCATTGTACATTCAATACAACATGTATACATGAGAGCACATCGTGATTTTTGAGTCCGAACACAACCCATACCCCACAAGATGTTGTCGACGATGTCAGTGGCGGGTAGTCCAGTCAGGTCAGTTGGCTAACAATGGCAGCAGAGAGAGGGCGGTCTTCACAGCTCTGGGGGTATGGCAGCAGAGAGAGAGCGGTCTTCACAGTTCCGGGGGTATGGCAGCAGAGAGAGTGCGGTCTTCACAGCTCCGGGGGTCACCAATTGTAGCGTAATGTATGTGGCCATTTGTCAAATTTCTCTGTTTGTCTATCTTCTCTTGTCATGGTCACATTGACGGCTAGTCTGTTTTAACTCCGTTGATTCTTATTATACTCCACGACCGCAAAACATGATTGGGTAACTGGTTAGCCATCCCTAGGGAGAGACGCATTTTTCTCACTCAATGTTTACGCCAAGGATCCCTGTCTAAGTCCCGCCTTCGAAGACAGTTGTCAATACGTTATATTCCACTTTCTACTGGTAAGCTCAATCTTGGATTAGTTAATGTAAATCAACTTAAATAATTCGCCAGACCTTTGTCAACTGACTATTATCCTTGAATGTGTAACATTTTGTAGACAGGTAGAGTGGTTACTTAAGCAGGATGACCATCGGGTAGAAGCGGCTCTAAGCAGAATAGAGAGTCCCATAGAGCAGAGGGTTCTAGAGGAATTGGATAGCGGGGATGTGGGATTGGAACACCCTTAAGCAAGTTTTGACGAAGTTCAACTAGGCCAGAATACCCTGAATAAGGCATGGGCAGATTTTTTTAGAGAAGAATATCATGTAGAGGATGATCCGGAAAGATGTGTGGAACGAATGAAGAATGAAGCGTAAGCCGGCAGCCATAGAGAGGAAGTTTGAATCAATACAAGGGAAAGATCAGCTTATGAAAGATGTAAATGATAATAATAATAATAATAATTAACGGTTTATTGAAAGAGCTTGGCAGCCAGAAGGCTGAAAATATACAGTTACATATTTGGGGAATGGGTTTCGAATTACAAATAATATACATGTATTGTATGATGGCTTGCCAGGGTAAATGCAGAGAGAATTAAGAAGACACCACCAGTTAGGCGTATCCTTAGACCCCTTTTTAAACGAGTTGACAAAGTGTCGAGAATGGTATTTGAGATCACAGGACAGGGGACAGCATCACGCTAGACAGGCTTGCCAGGAACCAGTACCAGAAAATTATAGAGTTCAGGGAGGCTATCATAAGAAAGAGACTGACGGAAGACAGGATCAGAACACGAGGTGGAAGGAGACTAACACTCAAAGTTGGACAGGGAACGAATGGTGTGGGTATTGTAAGAAGGACGACCATAACCAGTATAATTATCCATTGAAGCCCAGAATAGGTTCATGTTACGCATGTATGAGAATGAACTGTAGGAGTTATCGAACCACTTGTCCAGGACGCCAAGCTAGGAATCACCCTCCGAGCCAATGACCACGACAACCTTTCCCACACAGTTCTCCATGTATCAAGTTACCTATATGTGGACATACTTATATAGCGTTGGTTGATACGGGTAGTGAAGCCACGATCATTAAAGATAGTTTGATGAGTGCCTTGAAGGTGGGTTATCAGTGTACAAATGTCCCGTAGGAAAAGAATCCGTCACCAAGCTGTAATAGTGAAAGATAGCCTGTTGGACACTGATGTATTATTGGGAGCAGACATTTTAGGCAGATTTGGAGTTTGGTGGCATCAAGAAAAGAATCAGTTCATTTGGGGGGGGGGGTCATATACAAGTTTATTGGAAACCAAATCATAGAGGAAGGTTGCAAACGGTTGTCAAAGTCAACAAACTCACGAATGCTTCGATCTTACCTTCTTCCCAGGAGCTGACTAACTTACATGTGGATAGGAAGACTATAATAAGGGTGCACAGTTCTCAAATTAGACCAGTTAAGCTGAGGCAGGGTTAGGTTGTCATGGTCACGTTGACTGCTAGTCTGTTTTAACTATGATTCTTATTAAACTCCACGACCGCAAAACATGAGTGGGTTAGCAACCCCTGAGAAGAAGTGTTTTTCCCCATAGACGCTTACACTCATGTGTTCCCTCCCAGTCTGTCCCGCCTTTGTGAAGACAGTTGTCGATCAGTTGTTATTCCACTTTCTCCTGGGAAGCTCAATCTTGAATTAGTCTGTGTAAATCAACTCAAGTAATTTGCCAGACCTTTGTCAACTGAGGGTCATCCTTGAATGAGTAACAGTTGAGTTGTTTGTAATCTCTGTTATTGCGTGAGTAGCAATCGCTGGTAGCCTAACTCAGGGGTATATGTACCAAGGGATCACCCAGGGCTAGCGTCCCCTCCTGACGCCAACCCTCTCCGTTTGCCTCCAGGTATGTTTCTGTGTCCCCTCGCCATTCAGTTTGATTCAGTCAATTGTAGTGAATATCACTGTTCATCAGTGTTCACGCTTTAACAGTTGAATTGTCATTCACCCAGTGTAAGAAGTAATATAACGTAAATATGTCTGTCGTTCCCAGACAAGAGATTTGTTGTGATTGTGTTGTTCATGCTTTGTCCCCTCCTGACGCCAGCCCTCTCCGTTTGCCTCCAGATCCAATTGTGACTCTTGGATCACTCAACAACTGCCCCGGATGCAGTAGATACCCAGCAGGGATCACATATTAAACGATGGCACCGATGCGGCCTGATTAATCTGCTCCACTGCCTCGTAGTGCCCGACCCCAGACTCGCCATGTGTCTGGCTACCACCGAGCCCAGTGTGCTCCCCTGGGTTACTCCCTGGAAGTTATATGTCCACAGAGTGTATTGTAATATGTATGTTGTAATATGTATGTTGGAAATAATTATCCCATGTATCTGCTGGTTTCAGTATTAACATGTATGTTGAGTAAAGTACCTTGTAATGTGTGAGAAGTAAAGTTGTCCACTTGGGCCTAGGAGTAAAGTCTTGTAACTGTAATGAGATGTACCACTAGAAGAGGTGGGTGTAGTAGAAGTACCCACTTGGAGTGGCAGTAAAGTAATGTACAAGGAGTGCCATGTACTATGTATTGTGAGTAGAGCCAAGGAACCGGTCCTGCTAGGTAATGTAATGTAACACCAGTAAGGTTGTGTGCAGTATGAGTGCAAGATCTGAGTAATTGCAGTTGAGTAAAGAAATAAGAAAATAAGTAAATAAGAAAATAAGGAAAGAAGAAAATACTTAGTCTGCAATAAGCCCAGGAGTTGAGCCTGGTAGTTATATGATAATAATATCTCTTTTTCCCTTTGATTTCATATTAATAAATTTGTGTTTAGAGTATTTTAGGTGTATTCATTTATCCCACAGTATTTTACCTTTATTTCCGTCCAAGTGACTTGATACCAGAATTACCATACCCATGTGCCTAGACCCTCGTCCATGCTACCAAAAGAATGTCCATGCTACCAAAAAGAACTAAGGTTATACAGTAACCAGTGAAGTAAGTAAAAGGAACTGAGTAAGAGTAAGAACTAAGACAAAAGAAGTAAGTAAGCTAAGGGTGGTGTAGGTGTTGGAAAACACGCGCCCTTACAAGGTCAGACCTTGAGTATCAGATTTACGCATAGGGGGTTGAAGCAACAACCTGATATGTGTGTGGTAGTCCAAGATGATTCCTGTGTTTATGTTCTTATGAGTAATGTTTCGGAGCAGCCAGTTTGTTTGAGTCCTGGTGCTATTTTAGGGGAATATGAAGTAGTTAATGATGATGAATTCTGTTACTTTGATGATGAAGGGAATAATCTCGGAACTACCTCACACATTTATAAAGAGTTAGGTAAGGTAGACCGATCTGTATTAATCCACTGTGCTCACCACATCACCTGGCCATACAGAGAGAAAATGATAAGAGGTCTAACAATATCCCCTTAATACTGACTCATGATGTGAAATCCCCAACTCAGTGCATACTTTGTAGTGGTATGGGAAATTCCCCAGTCCAGAAAATTAGATGAGTTCAAGATGTATTAAATTCTATGGTACCAGACTGTAATGAAGTGAAACGTGGAGAGACTAGACGGGAGAAGTTGAAGGAGTTAATTAGAACCCAGCAATGGCCACACTTAGATAGGGACATGCGGACACAGTTGCAACAGGTGGTAATGAATCATGATGCGTTGTTTGTCTTAGGTCCAAATGAAATAGGAACAATTAAGGGTTTGCCAGCTAACATCCCATTGGTCAATGAACACCCCGTAAGAGGACCTCAATATAGGTATCCCGAGAAAGCCAAGGGTACTATTAAAGAAATGATGAGAGACATGAGAAATAGGGACATCAATGAACCATCAACAGCTGTCTGGCTATCACCTATCATGTTAGTAACTACACCTAATGGATCAAAACGTATGTGCCTTGATTTCCGAGCCGTTAACAAACACTTGAAAGTAAATATACAACCTTTGCCAAGGTTGCATGAATTAGTTGAGAACGCTGCCGGAAATAAATATTATGCCACCTTAGATTTGAAAGATGCTTACTATCAGGTAATTCTCGACCATAACAGTAGCGATATAACCACCTTCAGTGATGGATATAATTTATGGTGATGCAAACACCTACCTTTTGGCTTGTCAGCCAGCCCAGCCGTTTTTAGTAGGGAAGCAAACAGGGTCTTAGCTCCTTTAGCAGAAGAAGATTGGGTCAGGAACTATCTAGACAATGTCATAGTATGGGCTAATGATTTCAATAGCCTCATGGGCAGATTGGCTAAAGTATTTGACAGGTTTGTAAATACGGTATAGGAATCAAATTAAATCTATTTAAATGTCAGTTTGGTCAAAGACAAGTAAAATTCTTGGGGCATATTGTTTCACAGAAAGGCATTGAGCCTGACCCAAAGAATGTAGAAGCAGTAACAGAGTGTAAACCACCCACTAATGTCAAACAAGTCCGACAATTTTTAGGGATGTGCGGATTTTATCGTAATCATGTTTCAAATTTTGCTAAGATTGCATATCCTATCACAGTGTAATGGTCATGATAAGAGCTAACCTGAAAACCTTAAGGATTCATATTACGCTCAAACGTCCACAAAACCTTCCGAGTCCCCCAGTGGAAACGTCCCCCGTTTTCTCTGTTTCCCCGGCCTTTGTCTATGGGAGCAGACGCTGTATGCTGGGACCTGTTGCCATCCAATCCTTTGTAATCAATTTAATTTTGCTTTCGATAGCCGAGTCAGAGCATTGGTAGTTGAGATAATAGTAGAGAATGAAAATGAGTTCATAGTCTCAATTTCAACGTCAGAGTGTACCGTAAATTAATTCATCGGAATAGGAGTAGCTGGACTCCCTGGCCTAGTTTGAGTGAGGGCGCCGCGGGCATTTCAACCGTTAGTAAGTGCCCGTCCCTTCATCCATACAGGTATGCCATTCCACTCTGTGTTGTAATTTGCCCTTCTTTAAGTGATTTGACCCAATTAATAGTTGCTTGTGCAAGCGTTACAGTAACGTAGTTGATATGCTCTGAGTGAAGTCATATTTACGTCTTTAACGTCCCCTGAAACGTGATGTTGTTGTCACCCGTTAGTAAGTGCCCGTCCCTTCATCCATACAGGTCCCTAACGCAGCCTAGGCCGTGTCTGTAGGGTGGATGTTGTATCCACAATGTCTGGGGAGATGTCCGAGGTCAAGTAGGATCTGTTACCTTCGTGAGACCCGGCCGTCAGACACTTCAGACTACCTATAGCCCCCATAGCTGGCTCGTCTGGCCCTAACGCTCGGTCCACGAGGTGACGCCGGATCACCAAGCCACACACCACTACCAGCCCCCATCATTGGTGGATGAGTGTCTAACTCAGTAGGGCTATTTGTGTGGTGGAATTAATCCACTGGGATCTCCAGAGTTCGTCGGATAGTACTCCATGGTGGCTGGACCCCATGGCTGTTGCTTGAGTATCACACCTGACGACTGAGTGTTGTAGTGGCAGTTGCCCTAGTATTTATGGTGCTAAATGACTATCATAGTTGTGTTCTTGAGTATGTCCACCCAGTAGGGTTGGAAGTGTTATTGAATATGTCCACCCAGTAATGGTGTGAGTATGTTGAGCCTGAGGGCCTAGTACTAGATTTCGTCTGTTAGTACAAACCAATTCTTTCTTCTAATTTCATATTCATGCTTAAATAAACTTTGTATTTGTATAATTGTGTCTATTATTTACCTACAGTATTTACCGTTATTTCTTCCCTATTGCTTGATACTATCATTACACCTACCCACGAGCCTCCTATCGTCACGCTACCAATGGTGATAAATATAAGAGTAAAAGGAATTGTTACTGGCACACAGAGGCCCTCATAAATGGTGGGAGTAGCAGCCCTCAATAAATGGTGGCAGTAGTAGCCCTCATAAACGGTGGCAGCGGTGGGATGTAATGAACATAGTATCGAGTTGGGAGAAATGACTGTGATACTGTAGTTTTTAACTGAGTGATAGCCATTTCTCTGTACGGGTATTTAATAACCATTCCACTGTAACTAATGAGTATTTCAGATTGCTAATGATTTTGTTCCATATTTTTCCGAGGTACAGCTTTTTGTGGTGGTTTGCAGAGAAAGTGAAATAAGTTCAAA
>NW_024710838.1:0-6192 GCF_018991925.1 Homarus americanus | reverse complement strand
AGGTGGGTACATCGGAAGTGAGCGTGGAAGGGAGGGAGGAAGTGTAGACGGAGGGATTTGAATTGAGGAAGTTGTGGTTGGGAGGTCACTGAGAGGAAGTGTCGTATTGCTCATCAGTCAGTTGTTTCTCTTTTTTGTTGTTGTTGTGGTGGTGGTTGTTGTTGTGGTGGTGGTTGTGGTTGTTGTGGTGGTTGTGGTTGTTGTGGTGGTGGTGGTGGTGGTGGTTGTTGTTGTGGTGGTGGTGGTGGAATATAGAGGAGGAAGAAAAATTAGTCGGTATAGAGGAGGAGGAAGAAGAATCAGTCAGTATAGAGGAGGAGGAAGAAGAATCAGTCAGTATAGAGGAGGAGGAAGAAGAATCAGTCAGTATAGAGGAGGAGGAAGAAGAATCAGTCAGTATAGAGGAGGAGGAAGAAGAATCAGTCAGTATAGAGGAGGAGGAAGAAGAATCAGTCAGTATAGAGGAGGAGGAAGAAGAATCAGTCAGTATCACATAAGAATCAGTAAAGGCTCCAGCAAACCTTTACAAAATATCTCCAACAAAGTACTGAGAAAAAAGAGAGGAACAAAGCCTTTGTTAATATGTTTTTGAAAATATGTAAAAAGCAAAAGCTTTAACAATGATACCAATTAATCTTCTACCAGTAATATTATTTATTTTTATTTCTTTACTTTTTCAAATGGTCCTCAATAGACTCCCATTTTTAAGAGAACAAAAAGAGTTAGGGTATAAAAGGAGTTAGAGTACGATAGACCATTTGCAAGTTGTCCTGGAAGCATTGATTCCAGAGATACAATAACTCTGAATTTCCGCCATGGCCCTTGGATCTTTAGGGCAGTTGCGGCCCACATAAGAACATTTCTTAAGTATTATCAAGAGAAAAGTCCAGATGGGTTAGTGTGTCTTTGGGAAACTATAAATTATATGGCATGAGCGCTCCAAATCTGTCAGCTTAAGAGGCATTTGTGGTGAAGCGACAGTTGCAATGGACGGGACATGTCATCCACATGCCAGACGACTCCCCCCGCCAGATCCTCTACGTGCAGCTGCCAGAGGCACGACGCAACCCTGGAGGACAATGTAAAAGGTACAAAGACCAGCTCAGAATGACGCTCATAAAATGTAACATTCCTCCAAAGGATCTTGAAACTATTGCATCCGACCGTAGTCTATGGCGCTCCACCTATACCCAAGGCGTCAAACATCCCGAGAACGAGCGTAATAGAGCCAGATGTACATGTAGGGAAAGGAGACACAATCACACTCCCAGAGACCTTCCACCCAACCCAGAGCTGTCCTGCCCAATGTGTGCTGGTCAAGGATCGGACACCACAGCCTCATCCAGTGGCACCGTCGACAACATCCCTAGTTCACCACTCATTATCATTATCGATTTCATAATGAAGCCGAGTCGTCGTCGGCAACGACTGACAGCCTTAACAATAAGTTATATTTTAATAAGCATCGTATATGTACACACAGTAAAAAAAAGAAGTATCGCGCAGGGGGGGGGGGGGTCGGGTGACTTCTGTCATGATCCATACATCACCTGATGTGTTGGGAGGGTTGGTATGCGTGTCTGTATGACAAACGTTTCCACCTACCTATGATACAGCAACAGATATGTGAGGACACCCTCAGGCAAGGACAGCAGGTCTACCACCATAATACAGGTCCAACACACATTATCCCTCGTCCATGGTGTCACAGTGTTTCGCACATAATCCGTGCGGTACTTTCGTTTGCCGAGTGTACCTAGTTATCGTGCAACTTTGCCTGAAATATAAAATGGGTAACCTGTCCACACTACTAATGCTGACATATTGTTCCGAGACATGATAATGAAAAGCAAATATGAAACAAAAACTCCAGGCTACTTAAAGAGGCATGAAACGATATGTGCCTGACTTAACACGTACAGTTTATATACACAGAAAAAAAAGAATGAGAGAGATCACCAACCAAAGTACGATTTGTTTTTGTAAGGGCAAAGGAAATGAAATGTCAGTAGGCAGGACATGGAGGTGCCAGATGAACAACGAACCAACAGTATATTAATGAGATCTTGTACTGGATTCCTTGACAGGAAATACGGGGAAAAAAGTTTGGCTCGTACAGCACATGGAGAGAAGAGATTAAAAAGTTTTGGAGGTACCGAATGGAAAAGAAAGTTTTATTACAGAAGGTCGTGGAAGCATCTGGGGTAGGCGTTTACCAAACAATGGATTGATGGAACTTCAAGATGAAGGCAATATATGTCTTACCTCCCACTAATTCTTCTCATTTATTTGGTCTTTCCTTTTCGTTCTCCTAATATATCGCTCTCATTTTGCTCTTTTCTTTTTTTCGTGTGTGTGTGTGTGTGTGTGTGTGTAAAACCCTCCTCTTCATTCCCTTTCCTCTCTCCCTCGCGCCTCCCCAACATATAACTAGGGTGGAGGCCGCACGCGTATGGCTGAAGTAATCAATGAAACATTTGCAGATTGCTAAAAATTTCTGCCGGAATATCCGAAGCATAAATGTCACTTGAACGAGCACGTACGTGTGTTTTACATATGTATGTGTTTGTATGTGTGTGTTTTGTGTATGAGTATATGTGCGTTTTGTGTATGACTATTTGTGCGTCTTTTGTGTGTGAGTATTATGTGTGTGTGTGTGTGTGTGTGTGTCACGGTCAAAGCCCAAATTAAGTCTATTGAAACATGTTGACAGTCTGTGTTGTGACTATTTATCCCTCATTGTCTCTGCTTAAAGAGTCATTCGTTCATGGATTTTATAAAATAATAATTGAAAGAATAACGAGTAATAATAATGGTAACAATAATAATAATAATAATAATAATAATTAATGATAATAATAATCCAGCACTGGGCTAGCGTGTGTACCCTCTTGACTTTCAATTTCATAAACTGTCTTAAAAAATAATGAAAAATATATGATGGCTTAAGATCCACATGATGCAATTTCTGGTTCATGTATAATTCTGAAACTTTACACAATCAACCTTTTTAGTGAAGAATTTTTGTTTCGCGCAGAATCAAGTATTAAAGTAATTTGTTGTGTCTTGAACTTTTACCATAACTAAGTCTAGGACTCATGGGGGTTAAATATTCAGATCAAAACAGAATCTGTTGTGGGTGTGTGTCTCTCCTCTCCTCTCCAAAATTCTGGGGATGGATGGGGGGGGGGGTGGTGGTGGTTAGGAGGCGTTAAATGGTGGTAGTGCAGAATTTTCATACTTTTGGTGAAAATAATACCTCTCATACCCTCCCTCATACCCTCCCTCATTCCTTCCCTCATACCCTTCCTCTTGTCTTCCCTCCTACTCTCCCCCTGATACCCTTTCCTCTTACCCTCCCTTATACCCGTTCCTGATACCCTGCCCTATTCTTGTGGATTCTATCTAAATGAATTAGTCCAGAGATAATTAATATACAAATGAATTATATAATAGAGTTCAGTAATAGTACCATGTAATTAAGTAAACTGATATAATGATAAATTCTACTTGTTTCCTTTTACGTAATTTTTCATTTACATATGTACCTTAAAAATCATTTTTTTTATGCACTGCTTAATTTAACGCCCAGGTGACCTGTGTGTATGGGAAATGTAAATACACAGATGATTAAGAAAAAAAACTCATCTTACAAGATTTTTTCCTCTTAATCTTAGTCGTAGCTGGAATTCACTCATATAATCTTAATTGGGTACAGCAGGATTTGTAAATAAGTGTAAGACCAATTAAACATTTATTACGTGTTCCTAGTATAATGTTAGTTATGTTTCACCCAATTTTTAGCTCGTAACTAAATTCATTTGTCTTCTCATTTGAGGTAAGAACTTGACGTGCAGAAACAGCCAATCAGTGGACAGTGTTTATCTCAGTGTCACAGTCGGCCAATGGTAATGTATGACGTCATTCTGTCTCGTTTAATGTCTTATTTATTGACTCTCTCTCTCTCTCTCTCTCTCTCTCTCTCTCTCTCTCTCTCTCTCGTTTAACATACACTGCCATCTCGGGTACCATGCCATGACGAAATGCTGAACGAGGGAGGTTAACGAGATTTCAGACGTCATGCGATCACTGAAGACTCCTATAACGCAATCTCCGGTCCCGAGAGATGGAAGGGCAGCTCTATAACGAACAGGATAACGAGGATGTTTAACGAGATCACAAACTGCGTTGATGTACTCGGGTCAAATGAGGACAAACACCACCGAAAGACTGAGTGAGAGAGAGAGAGTGAGAGAGAGAGTCTACAATATAAGGTTAGACAATAGGCAGACTGAGAGAGATAGTGAGAGAGAGAAAGAGATTAAGAGTCAGAGATAGAGAACACTCATTTTTCCACCTTACAAAACCTCATCAATAAATAAGCAAAAGAAAAAATAGAATACATTAGAATAAAGAGTGTTTTTGTTTTTCTGAGAGAGACGTGTAATGGAGAAACTGAGGAGACAAGAGAGAGATAAATGACACTCAGACAGACAGACAAAGTAGGTAGTTAATCTTATCCATATTTACAGGCGGCCCAACAACGAACACAATAAGCGTCCGTAGCGAATTTACATACAATATTGTGACAGGACCAGTTTGCTTGGTGAAAGAGATGGATAAGGTAGATTTCCCCCTAGCTCTCCCATTTCTCTCCCCTATCTCCCCTAGCTCTCCCATTTCTCTCCCCTATCTCCCCATTTCTCTCCCCTATCTCCCCATTTCTCTCCCCTATCTCCCCATTTCTCTCCCCCCCCACCCCACCACTCCGACAGGCAACAAGTATAGCGGTGATAGTTAGTCCCCAGGGGAAGTGTGAACTGTGTTGATACTGGTTGTGGCAGAAGTTTTGGGTTTGTGTTGACTAGTGGCAGAGGCTGTGTGCTGTGTTGACTAGTGGCAGAGGTTGTGTGCTGTGTTGACTAGTGGCAGAGGCTGTGTGATGTGTTGACTAGTGGCAGAGGCTGTGTGATGTGTTGATTAGTGGCAGAGGCTGTGTGCTGTGTTGACTAGTGGCAGAAGTTTTGGGTTTGTGTTGACTAGTGGCAGAGGCTGTGTGCTGTGTTGACTAGTGGCAGAGGCTGTGTGTCAGGTTGGACTAGTGGCAGAGGCTGTGTTGACTAGTGGCAGAGGCTGTGCTGTGTTGTTGACTATGTTGTGTTGACTAGTGGCAGAGGCTGTGTGTTGTGTTGTTGACTATGGCAGAGGCTGTGTGCTGTGCTGTTGATTAGTGGCAGAGGCTGTGTGCTGTGCTGTTGACTAGTGGCAGAGGCTGTGTGCTGTGTTGACTAGTGGCAGAGGCTGTGCTGTGCTGTTGACTAGTGGCAGAGGCTGTGTGCTGTGTTGACTAGTGGCAGAGGCTGTGCTGTGCTGTTGACTAGTGGCAGAGACTGTGTGCTGTGTTGTTGACTAGTAACACTGCCTAACACCTAGTTACTTGCACGCACCACTTCCTAACACTTCTTCCTCTTCACGCACCACTTCCCAGCACTTCTTCCTCTTCACGCACCACTTCCCAGCACTTCTTCCTCTTCACGTACTTCTTCCCAACACTTCTTCCTCTTCAGCACCACTTCCCAGCACTTCTTCCCTTCACGCACCACTTCCCAGCACTTCTTCCTTCGCCGATCCACTTCCCAGCACTTCTTCCTCTTCACACCACTTCCCAGCACTTCTCTACGCACCACTTCCCAGCACTTCTTCCTCTTCACGTACTTCTTCCCAACACTTCTTCCTCTTCAGCACCACTTCCCAGCACTTCTTCCCCTTCACGCACCACTTCCCAGCACTTCTTCCTCTTCACGCACCACTTCCCAGCACTTCTTCCTCTTCACGCACCTCTTCCCAACACTTCTTCCTCTTCACGCACCACTTCCCAGCACTTCTCCCCTTCACGCACCACCTCCCAGCACTTCTTCCTCACGCACCACTTCCCAGCACTTCTTCCTCTTCACGCACCACTCCCCAGCACTCTTCCTCTTCACGTACTTCTTCCCAACACTTCTTCCTCTTCACGCACCACTTCCTAACACTTCTTCCTCTTCAGCACCACTTCCCAGCACTTCTTCGCCTTCACGCACCACTTCCCAGCACTTCTTCCTCTTCACGCACCACTTCCCAGCACTTCTTCCTCTTCACGCACCACTTCCCAGCACTTCTTCCTCTTCACGCACCTCTTCCCAACACTTCTTC
>NW_024710837.1:0-35367 GCF_018991925.1 Homarus americanus | reverse complement strand
AACGTCAGTACCCCCCTACCCTCCTTCACTAGATACGTTCACCAGTTACGTTCACCAGTTACGTTCACTTCAGATACGTTCACCAGTTACGTTCACTAGATACGTTCACCAGTTACGTCTACTAGATACGTTCACCAGTTACGTCCACTAAGTACGTTCACCAGTTACGTCCACTAAATACGTTCACCAGTTACGTTCACTGAGTACGTTCACCAGTTACGTTCACTAGATACGTTCACCAGTTACGTCCACTAAGTACGTTCACCAGTTACGTTCACTAGATACGTTCATACTTTAATCCTGAATGACTTTACCTTTACCTTCAACTCACAAATTAGATAAATAAACCGAATCCTTAAACCGCCTATATAAACTACGTCAATATAAACCACGTCTATATAAACCACGTCTATATAAACCACGTCCCCTCCCACGTCCTTCAGAAGTAAAACAGTTTCCTTAATTAAGTTTTTATTTGTAATTATTGCCGTTACTTTCTTAATAACAAACTTGTAAGTAAACATGTAATCAGAATTGCTTAATGAGGCAATATTAAATTACCTCACCTGTATCACCTGAGGCCTGAGTAATGTGTGTATGTTAATTAGGTTAGGTTAGGTTAGGTTAGGTTAGGTTAGGTTGGGTTGGGTTGGGTTAGGTTAGGTTAGGGTTGCTGGGTTGCTGGGTTGGGTTGCTAGGTTGCTAGGTTGGGTTGCTGGGTTAGGTTGCCAGGGTTGCTGGGTTAGAAGGTTGTAGGTTGGGTTGCTGCTAGGTTGGGTTGGGTTAAGCAGTTGAAGCGCTGCTGGGTGCCAACCAACAACAGGCCCAAACCCAACAGGCAACAACACAGGCCCAACAGGCCAACAACAACAGGCCAACAACAGTCAACCAACAACCAACAGGCCCAACAACAACAAACAGCAACCAACCAACAACAGCCAACCAACAGGCCAGGGCCAACAGGCCCAGGCCCAACAACAGGCCACCCCAGGCCAGGCCTGGGCCACCAACAGGTCACCAGGCCAGGCCAGGCTCAGGCCTGCTAGGTTAGTTGGGTTGGGTTAGGTTGCTAGGTTAGGTTGGGTTGGGTTGGGTTGGGTTGGGTTGGGTTAGGTTAGGTTAGGTTGGTTGGGTTGCTGGGTTAGGTTAGGTTAGGTTAATGTTTATTTACTATATTATCCTCAATGTCTCTCGTAATTCTCTCCTTCCTCTCAGTAAAATTCTCGGTGTCTCTCTCATAAATCCAGTCTTCATCGCCACCTCACTTCACCTCACTTCACTTCACCTCACCTCACCTCACCTCACTTACCTCACCTTACTTCACCCACCTCATCATTGTCAAGCAGTCCACAACTTATCGCTACATTTAGATCTTGAGTGATCCAATTGGGAACTTCTGATGAACGGTGATATTGAATTCTTTCCTTCAAACTATCGATAGGAAAGTGAGGAGATGCCTTCCATCCCCTTCCTTCCTTCCTTCCTTCCCTTCTTTCTTTCCTCCCTCGTGTGTGTGTATGTGTGTGTATGTGTGCTTTAATGGCGCCTTGCTACATAATTCAACATTCATTTTGAAAACAATATCATAAACTTTCAATACGTATTAATTAGTATTTTTCCCAGGTAAGCTTGTATAGACAGACAGACAGACAGACAGACAGGCAGAGGCAGAGGGCAGACACACACACACACACACACACACACACACACACACACACACACACAGAAAGCAGCCACAGGTAAACTTTGAACAGGTATCAATTAAGATGTTTGCAGGTACACTTGTGGCCGCTTCTTACACCTGCCGTCGCCTCACTGTTTTACCTGACTGAAACTCTCACGCAATTTCCTCCTTGGGATGAAACTGTCGATTCTTGTGTGTAAGTTGAGACCGGCTTTGGGTGTGTGTGTGTGTGTGTGTGTGTGTGTGTGGTAAATTACTAAATGTTTAACCCTTGGTGGACGAATTGTGTTATCTCTTTGAGTACTAAGTCTTAAACCCTTGAGTACTAAGTCTTAAACCCTGGATACTAAGTCTTAAACGTTTCACTACTAAGCTTTCGTAGATAATATTTAACCAAGGCTTTCAGTAGTTCCTCTCTCTCTCTCTCTCTCTCTCTCTCTCTCTCTCTCTCTCTCTCTCTCTCTCTCCTCCTTCCCCGGGGTGCAAGCTGTGACGTCAGAAGATAGAGTGCTGGCCTCCGGGGATGTTCTTCACCGGAGGGAGGAGGAGGATGAGGATGGTGGTGAGGAGAGGAGGTGGGTGAGGAAGAAGGAAAAAGTGAAGGAGAGAAGTGTATGTGTGAGGGTGAGGCCTACAGAGGGTGTGTAAACTCTGGTGTAAATTAGTTCCAACCTTTCTTTACCTGAGCACCTGAGACGTCAACAAGGTGAGGGGCGTCTTGTCATTTGCCTTCTACACCTGTCCTATGTAGGTGAACACACACACACCTGTACCCAACACCCCCACACCTGTACCTACTCCCACACCTGTACCTACCTCCCCACACCTCTACCCCTAACACCCCCACCTGTACCTAACACTACCACACCTGTACCTAACACACCTGTACCTAACACTCCCACACCTGTACCTAACACTCCACCTGTACCTAACAATCCCACACTGTACCTAACACACCTGTGCCTCACACTCCCACACACCTTGCACCCCCACCTGTACCTAACACTCCCACACCTGTACCTAACACAACCAATCAGAATTAAGCTCTTAACTAACCTGTACTAGCAACACCTTCAACCAATCAGAATTAAGTTCCTGGTGTTATCGTCTGGACAACAAATTTATTACAGACAGACAGACAGACAGACAGACAGACAGAATTGAAGAAAGAAAGAAAGAAAGAAAGAAAGAAAGAAAGAAAAGAAAAGAAAAGGAAAGAAAGAAACGGCTGGCGGTAAGGTTCTTGAGAGACTGTGAGATAGTGCCTCCTAATACTTTATGGTGGAGATATGGAGAGAATAACCTGAGAGGTGATCAACAGATAAACTCAAGAACATCTCATTCTCTTCTGCTCCCAGGCGTGTGATCTCTGACGAACACACACACACGATCCTGAAGGTGAATTTTCCCCTCATAACTGTAGGTGCGGAAGTATGTGTTTTACTAAGCTAACCTACCAAACCTAACCTAAGCTAACCTAACTAACCTAACCTAAAGCTAACTAGCTAACCTAAACCTCTCGACAGAAAGAAAGATGGATTCCCAAATGTTCTTAGGTAAATAGTCATGTTAATTCTAGGCATTTAAATCTATATATGGCCGATGGATTCTTTAAATACACCTGAATATTTTATCAAACTCAAGACGAGAGACTAATTGGCTTACTTAAACTACGGCACAAAGATGAATTTCCCCAAAAAGTCCTTCCGTTCAGAATTCAGCCCGTAACTGGAGACACGAGAACGTTCCTTAATTGCCTCAGTTTACGCTACGGCACAAAGATGGATTCTCAAAGGCGTGTGAGCGTTCAATTTGTTCCCTGCAGTAGAGATCTTGAACCCACGTGTTTATTGTGGTACCCGACAGTGATGGGTTGGTCTATACACGAAAACCCGGCTATTGGTTACTTTGCTCTCTGTCTACCTACCTTACTGTCTACCTACCTTACTGTCTACCTATCACAGCTACCTACCCGCCCGCCTACTAAACTGTCTACCTACTTTCCTACCTGTCTATCAGTCAACTCCACACCTAACGCAACATGGCTGACACTCAAACTGGTCAACATAGTGTGTATCCTGTCTCTCCCTCCCCCACCACATATTTACTCGTCAGATAAAAGTTAAAATTGTGGTGAAAAACTCAACGATTTATGAGGACCCGGGGAGAAAAGACTCTTATTCTGAACGATCGTAAGGTGAAATTAGGTTCTCGTATTCTAGATTATCTTACGTTCATTTTTCTCATATCTGGAAATGTAAAACAGTCTAACTTTTAAATATTTTATCAGTGAGATGAAACGTTAATAATATTATGTTTTTTAATATCTAAAGAACGACATTTTAGTAGATAAACTTTACAATATCTTTGGTAAATATTGAACGATAAATTATAATTAAGACCACGTATTTTACCCATCGTCGACCAAGTTCCCACAACAGCACCACGGAATTGAATGTTGCAACGGGTAAAGGTAAAATATATTCTTTGCAATGAGTTAAGAGTTGCCTAACAAAAATATAATGTTGCAGAGTTAAGGCAATGATAATAATTATTTAACATTTATTCTATATCTTCTAACTACGAGGTCAACAGTTGCAATAATCTGAAAAATAACTTGCATAAAACTAGGATAATTTGTTTAATAATTAGCAAATTGTATGATATATAATGAAAGTGAGTCTGATAGTCTTGACATGTCGTTGGGGCGGTGTGGATACAGCACACTGCACACTAAACCTCAGGAGATACTGTTACCGACACTACACTCGAACCAGCCCCCCCCCTCCTAACCACCACCCCTACACTGAATTACCACAACACTGTAATTACCTAAAGTAACTGCAATAATTACCTTCCATATGAACAGTACAAACTTCCCCATGACCATCCTGCAACAAACAGTGTAGTAACGAGAACATGATACTGCTCCACCTAACATTATTGTCTGACATTACAACACATCACTAGGTTTTATCTTACCTACTCCCTAGGCACCTCCTTGTGAGAGAATAAAGATATATGAGACAGCAAAGGTTCCACATAACACTCGTATATATGAACTGATGGGGGTTATATGATATAGGAAAACATTATATATCACCCAACAAGATCTAGACACTTATCAATAATGCAACACTCAATCCAACACTTCTTCTCTTGCATTAAATTCAACACAATTACTGAACAATTCGAGCATTATTATGTACCAGGTTAGTACTCTGTCTGTCTGTCTGTCGCTTCAGAATCACTCAACATAACGCTCACACGACACGAGGCTGCAATAAACTTGAGTAATGACGCGTATTTGACCAATATCGTGACAACACAGCAACAATAGGGGAACGACCATGAATGACACACACACCAACATATTTCCTGGGTAACTATAAGCATTTTTCACCATTGTACATTTTAATCGAATAATTATGAAACAAAGTGAAAAAAAACTACAAATTATTTTGGTTCTCTTTCACGATGAGGTAAATACCAACAAGAGACCACACACACACCTGGTAATTGTCGCCCTCACAACAACAATTACCTGTTGACGTAAAATTGCCCCAGGTGGTCATTATATTTGTGTTGTACCTCTGTGTGTGTGTGGTTGCTGGTGGCCCTAGCACTTCAGCACCTCCATACTGTCAGCTGTGTATGGTTAATGTATGGTTCAGCGACCTGTGGTGTAATGGTCAGCATGCTCCTCGCAAGCAGAGTGGACCGGGTTCGATCCCCGGGCAGGGTGAAACTATGGGCAAGTTTCTTTACGCCATTTGCCTCTGTCTACCCAGCAGTATTGGGAACCTGGATGTTAATCGATTTGTGGATCGTGTTCCGGGGTAATGGTTAGCCAGTGCAGTTGGCGAATTGTCCGGTCTTCTGGGACTATTCCTTGACACTGGGTCATGCAGCTCGTTAACTCAGGGTGTGGTTGTTGTGTTGGCGACAGTTCTACACTAAAACAAATTCACGTCAAGGTGGCCCTTGGACCGGCCATCCTCGATACATGAGGCCAACCATTACTATATTATGGTTGGTGATGATGACACGTCAGTACTGTCAACACGTAGCCTCGGTTGATGTTAACAAGGACAGTATTACCAGCTGTTTCATCATACACACGGTAAATGAATGAATGAATCAAGAGAGAGTGTAGAACTGTTCTTGACGATGGCCATCACCCTAAAACTATAAAAAAACATAAAGAATTTAAACACAAAATCATATATAAACATCGACTAACAAACACTGCCTTATCCAACTTACAATACCGGGACTCGAACCAACCACCTTTAGGACACAAGATGAGAATAATATCCACTCAGCCACAACAAACCCATTATTTAACCATTAATTAAAGGCAAAAATTACACCTACAGTACACACCACCCCCACCACCACCCCCCACCACCACCCCCACCACCCCACCACCACCACCACCACCTCAACTAACCTCATAAAAAATGATAAAATAACAATAATAAAAAATAAAAATAAACGAACAAAATAAATAAATAAATACTAGGCTGAAGGTAACAGTGAGTCAGGTTGGTAAAGAGATGCATAAGTTAGGTTAGGTTAGGTTTAGGTTAGGTTGAGTTGGGTTGGGTTGGGTTAGGATTAGGTTAGGTTTAGGTTAGGTTGGGTTAGGTTTAGGTTAGGTTAGGTTGGGTTGGGTTTGGTTAGGTTAGGTTGTTGGGTTGGGTTAGGTTAGGGTTAGGTTAGGTTGGGTTGGGTTAGGTTAGGTTAGGTTGGGTTATAGGTTAGGGGTTAATAGAATGTCACGTCAACACACTACCGTACGTACGAACAACTGTAAACAAGTACACGGACGGCCAATGTGATAAACGGGATTGATAAGTACGTATAGTGGAGAGAGAGAATATAAAACTAACTCGGAAAAAAGTGAGACAGACAGACAGACAGACAGTAAAACAAAAATAAAGAAGCACTACATAACACCCCTCCCCCCCTCTACACCCCCCCTCCTCTCTACACCCCCTCTCACTAAGGCCGACACTACTGCAGAAGGAGAAGGAGGAGGAGTCAGTCTTTACCGCGTCATCACTTCGTCAGCAATATGGCTCGTCTGGGTTACTGGAGGCGGGGGAGGCGCGGCAATAACCTAAGCAATTAGCGGAGAGGAAGGGGAGGGTAGGGGAGAGGAAGGGAGGTAGGGAAGGAGGGAGGTGGGGAAGGGAGGTGGGGAAGGGGGTAGGGGCGTGCCTTCCAGCTAGCCCAGGTTAAGTAATGCCTGGGAGACCCTGGTGGCCCCTCTCTCACATCTCTACCTCTACCTCTATCTATCTCTCTACCTCTCTCTCAGCCTCTACCTATCTCTCAACCTCTACCTTTATCTCTACCTCTACACCTATCTCTATCTCTACCTCTCTCTCTACCTCTCTCCTTCCTCCTAGTGTAGTTTTGATTTATAGAATTAGAAGAGAATGGATTTGGTTTTCCTCGTTATCACCACCACTCGATTTATCACCACCACTCGTTATCACCACACTCGTTATCACCACCACTCGTTATCACCACCTCTCGTTATCACCACCTCTCGTTATCACCACCTCTCGTTATCACCACCACTCGTTATCACCACCTCTCGTTATCACCCTCTCGTTATCACCAGCTCGTTATCACCACCACTCGTTATCACCACCACTCGTTATCACCACCACCACTCGTTTATCACCACCTCGTTATCACCACCACTCGTTATCACCATAAATTTATCACCACTGCCGTTATCACCACCGCAAATTTATCACCACCTCTCGTTATCACCACCCTCGTTATCACCACCTCGTTATCACCACCACTCGTTATCACCACCTCTCGTTATCACCACCACTCTCGTTATCGCCACCTCTCGTTATCACCACCACTCATTATCACCACCACTCGTTATCACCACACTCGTTATCTACACCACTCGTTATCACCACCACTCGTTATCACCACACTCTCGTTATCACCACCTCTCGTTATCCACCACCTCTCGTTATCCACCACCACTCGTTATCACCACCTCTCGTTATCACCACCACCACTCGTTATCACCACCACTCGTTATCACCACCACTCGTTATCACCACCTCTCGTTATCACCACCTCTCGTTATCACCACCTCTCGTTATCACCACCTCTCGTTATCACCACCACTCATTATCACCACCACTCATTATCACCACCACTCACATTATCACCACCTCTCGTTATCACCACCACTCGTTATCACCACCACTCATTATCACCACCTCTCGTTATTATCACCACCACTCGTTATCACCACCTCTCGTTATCACCACCTCTCGTTATCACCACCACTCGTTATCACCACCACTCATTATCACCACCTCTCGTTATCACCACCTGTCCCTAAAACACAGGTAATAAAATATACCAACATATGACATCATCAATTCTATTACAACATTGGATACATAACTTCCGGTGACTCGTTGACCCCTCTCCCCTCCCCCCCCCCCCCCCCCCCTCCCCCTCACCCACCCCCTCACTCTCTCATAGATACGCATAATAAATCCTAATTACATCTCTCCAGGTAAAAAAACCCGGCATATTTGTTCCTTTTACCTGAGACATAAACATTAGCCACAGAGCTGCCCAGATATTCACTCAGACATGAAACAAAAAAAGGGAGAGCTGAATGACCAGAGTGTTGTTGTTATGGTCGTTGTTGTTATGACTGTTGTTGTTATGACTGTTGTTGTTATGACTGTTGTTGTTATGACTGTTGTTGTTATTATTGTTTTTATTATTGTAGTTATTGTTATTGCTGTTATGTTATTATTGTTGTTGTTGCTGTTATTATTTTTGTTACTGTTGTTATTGTTTTTATTATTGTTATTATTATTATTGTAGTTGTGTACCTCCCGGGGTGCACACACACACACACACACACACACACACACACGATTCACCAGTAAGCGTAACTAAAAATAAATAAACCCAATAATTTCCCTTATGTTTCGGATTCTCAAATATTTACGAGCATTTTATCTTTTACCTTAAGATAAAATACGACATTATTTACCTTTCGGTCTCTTAACTTTAATTAGTGAGATAGTGTGTGGGCTTATTATCTCCGTCAGTCAGAGAAATACGTAGACACAACCTTTTTTTGCATTATTAACTGGTTGCATTATTAACTGATAGACCTTAAAAATGCCCAAAGCTAACTGATTCTACTTAAAAAATGCACAAAGCTTACTAAATCCACCTCAAAAAATGCCCCCAAGCTTACTAAATCTACCTCAAAAAATGCTCCAGTGCTCCCCGAATATACCTTAAAATGCCCCAAACTTAAAAAAAAAAAAAAAATTATCTCAAGATCCAAAAATATAAACGAAAAAATACGTCCCGTCTAAAAGTGTGAAAAAGTAACAGGCAGTGACAGTAAAATGCCCGTGTGAGAATTACAAGCATATGAGAAGCGACAATTAAATTCTCTCTGTCAAAAATTCCACAGATGAATAATTATGACTAAGAATTAAGGAGACTGGTGTGTGTATGCATGTGTGTGTGTGTGTGTGTGTGTGTGTGTCATACATCGATTTATATATAAATCCCTACGAAAATAAACACAAATTATCCCTCTTGAAAATACTGGAGGAGGAGGAGGGCTTCAGTGCTTCAAAGGCTTCAGTGCTTCAAAGGCCTCGGTGCTTCAAAGGTCACAGTGCTTCAAAGGTCACAGTGCTTCAAAGGTCACAGTGCTTCAAAGGCTTCAGTGCTTCAAAGGCCTCAGTGCTTCAAAGGTCACAGTGCTTCAAAGGTCACAGTGCTTCAAAGGCTTCAGTGCTTCAAAGGCCTCAGTGCTTCAAAGACTTCAGTGCTTCAAAGATTACAGTGCTTCAAAGGCTTCGGTATTTCAAAGGCTTCAATGCTTCAAATGCTTAATTGTTTCAAAGGTTTCAGTGCTTCAAAGGCTTCAGTACTTCAAAGGCTTCAGTGCTTCAAATGCTTAATTGTTTCAAATGTTTCAGTGCTTCATATGCTTCAGTACTTCAAAGGCCTCAGAGCTTCAAAGGCCTCAGTTCTTCAAATGCTTAATTGTTTCAAATGTTTCAGTGCTTCATATGGTTCAGTGCTTCAAAGGCTTCAGTGCTTCAGTTGCTCAGAGGCTTCGGGATAATTTGCTTCACGCCCAAAATTGGATGAACCGCCATCACCTTAATCTCATGTCCTATAGTGCGTTATGGTTAAGGGGGAATGATTTAAGGGGTTGGATAATGGTGGTGAATATTCTTTAAAGGGGAAGGATTTAAGGGGTTGGATAATGGTGATGAATATTTTAAGGGGTTTAGGATTAGGATAAGGGGCGTTGAGCTTTCCTTTGTTTTTGTTTTTTTGTATGGATAAAGGGTTACAGTACTTAAAAGGGGCTAAATGCTTTAGAACCCGTATTTGTAACCTAAAGTGTAAAAGCCTTCATTAGGGAAATAAATGAAGGTAATTACAACTTTCTTACTCATGTTAACGAGACCCTTCAGGCATGACGGCCAGTTTGAGAGCACACTGTATACTAAGCCTTATGTTCAGTCGGCTACACTTACACCTGGTACATTGGCTGGTGTGTTTCGTGAGATGTGGCAACCCTGTGTTTGTTTACATTTTATATTAAAACTCCCTGAATGACCCAAAGGAACCTGGTATTAATAGACAGAGGAAAGATGCCAGATAAGAATTCCACAGAGTTGCCACATCTCACAAAACAGACCAGACACTGTACCAGGTATAAGTGCAGGCGGCTGTACATATATAAAGAACCAGCGTGACGGCATTGTACTCAATCGTCTTCACTTCCTCAACTTTAAAAGCAGTAGGTATACATTTACACCTAAGTGGACTGAACGTACCTCAGGCTCGAACCAGCAACTTTTAGGATAGGAAACGAGCGGTGAAATCCACTCCGCCGCCGCACTACGATACTAACATTAACTTAAGCCAAAAAACAACATAAAAATTCACCATTACACAACCCTGATTCCCTTACGACCATGGATCACTCTCAGTACCCGGAACTAAGGGACGAAAAACAGCTAAAACCGGGCTATCCCACTTAACTTAATCCCTTATAGATTACAGTCAACTGAGTAGAAAAAACGCGTTCGGCCAATGAGGGACCAGTGAGCCAAGCTGTGATTGGCTGCTGAGCGTGACCTTGTTGTTGGTCGACTGATTTATACAACATCGCTACCAAGGTGACCCCCCACACAACACAGTAACCTTAACTTAAACTAACTTAATCTAACTCAACCTAACTTAACTTAAACTAACCTACTTTAACTTAATCTAACTCAACCTAACTTAACTTAAACTAACCCACTTTAACTTAATCTAACTCAACCTAACTTAACTTAAACTAACCTACTTTAACTTAATCTAACTCAACCTAACTTAACTTAAACTAACCTACTTTAACTTAATCTAACTCAACCTAACTTAACTTAAACTAACCTACTTTAACTTAATCTAACTCAACCTAACTTAACTTAAACTAACCTACTTTAACTTAATCTAACTCAACCTAACTTAACTTAAACTAACCTACTTTAACTTAATCTAACTCAACCTAACTTAACTTAAACTAACCTACTTTAACTTAATCTAACTCAACCTAACTTAACTTAAACTAACCTACTTTAACTTAATCTAACTCAACCTAACTTAACTTAAACTAAAGTAACCGACCTGAATTTAACCTAACTTAACTTAAACTAAACTACCCTAACACAACTTCACCCTGCCTTACCTAACCTAACCAAACTTCACCTAACCTAACTTCACCTTACGTTACCTTACCTTACCTAACCAAACCTAACCTAACCAAACTTCACCTAACCTAACCATTAAAAGTATGTCTACTCCTCGCCGCGCCATTAAAGCCATCACTCTCTTAATAATGTCTTAATAACCTGTCGCTGTCTTGTCAGAGTCTTTTTATCATAAAACTGTAATTATTTGTCAGATTAATTCCTAGAGTGCGATAATTTAACCCCTTGAGTACGATGTCTTAACCCCTTGAGTACGATGTCTTAACCCCTTGAGTAGGATGTCTTAACCCCTTAAGTACGATGTCTTAACCCCTTGAGTAGGATGTCTTAACCCCTTGAGTAGGATGTCTTAACCCCTTGAGTAGGATGTCTTAACCCCTTGAGTACGATGTCTTAACCCCTTGAGTACGATGTCTTAACCCCTTGAGTACGATGTCTTAACCCTTGAGTACGATGTCTTAACCCCTTGAGTACGATGTCTTAACCCCTTGAGTACGATATTCTTAACCCCTTGAGTACGATGTCTTAACCCCTTGAGTACGATGTCTTAACCCCTTGAGTACGATGTCTTAACCCCTTGAGTACGATGTCTTAACCCCTTGAGTACGGTGTCTTAACCCCTTGAGTACGATCTCTTTACCCCTTGAGTAGGATGTCTTAACCCCTTGAGTACGATGTCTTAACCCCTTGAGTACGATCTCTTTACCCCTTGAGTAGGATGTCTTAACCCCTTGAGTACGATGTCTTAACCCCTTGAGTACGATGTCTTAACCCCTTGAGTACGATGACTTTAGTAGTTGACTGTACGTAAGAGGTCATAACTCTGATTAATAGGCTAACAATCAGGTGAAGGTATATAAAGCAGCCAATCAGGTGAAGGTATATAAAGCAGCCAATCAGGTGAAGGAACACAAGGGGTCATAACTCAGGCATATAAAGCAGCCAATCAGATGAAGGAGTACAAGTAGTCATAATACAGACTAATAGACTAGCCAATCAGATGAAGGTATACAACAACCAATCAGATGAAGAAACACAAGTAGTCATAACTCAGATTAATAGATCAGCTAATCAGATGAAGGAGCACAAGGGGTCATAACTCAGATTAACAGATCAGCTAATCAGATGAAGGAGCACAAGGGGTCATAACTCAGATTAATACACTAGCCAATCAGGTATAAAAATATAAAGCAGGCAATCAGGTGAAGGAACACAAAGGGTCAAAACTCAGACACAAACTCAGGGACGCAGAATATCGAGACGATCGTAAGAGATGTTATTTAAAACCATAAAACTGTTTGCTAGTATATCTCTCTCTCACACCTCAGTATCTCTCTCTCACACCTCAGTATCTCTCTCTCACACCTCAGTATCTCTCTCTCACACCTCACTATCTCTCTCTCACACCTCACTATCTCTCTCTCACGTTATAGGATACAAATGACGTATTGTAGATACTCTGTAGGCAATGAAAGACCGATGTATGGATAGGGAGGATTCTATGTACTGTACCCTACCCTACCCTACCCTACCCTGTATTTTAATGTGAACCTCCCCTAACCTGTATTCTATGACAGGTGTATTAAACTATTATTAAACCAAGTGTCATTAAAAACGATTCTTATCTTAAAAAAAAAAAATAATGCCCCCAAAAAAGAAAGGTCTTTACATAAGCAGTGAGAACGTCTTCGTCAGGCGTTTAAAAGCCATTTCCCGCCACCGAAATCCTCAGAGCTTACTTTAATGTTGTCCTTTAAAACTGGTTTCCCTCCGCGAAAATCCCAGGAACTTAATAGATTTTCGCGGTCAAAGGAATTTTTTCTCGGTCGCGATACAGAGAAGTTTACAAATGCGGCGCTAAATAAAGAGCCATCCGGGCGAAGGAATTTCTCTCAGGGTGTCGCGGTTAAAGAGTTATAACCTCCGCCGTAATAAAAGAAAGTTATATAGATTTCAGGTTTAGAAGCAACTTTTCCTCGGTGCAAGTCTCGGGAAGATGATAAGTGTCCCGTCTTAAGCGAGTGTCTGCTGCGATCGATCAGAAGACTTCACAAATGTCACAACGGCGACGAGTTAGAGCCACTAGCCCGAGCCTGTAAACAAGTGTCGCGCCTTGAACCTGACAAGACGACACACCTCCAGGAACACTGCCCGCCTCAACGACTCTCGCAACACGACGACCCATTTTTCGTTCCTCGGCCTCAGCCCAGAGGTGAGTGCTGGCAAGACGAACATGAGTTAATTAGCGAGTACTTACCGAAGACGAAGTGGCACCTCTCCATCAGCACCACCAGCAGGAGCGGACGGCACAACCACCTCCCTGCCATGGTCCACGTGTTAGACGACAACAACAACACCTCTCCACTGGCTGCCTCCTTCAGGTATGGCACAACTGAAAAATCAGAGTTTTTTGCCAGCCTCTCCGGGAAGTGACCTGGTTGTCAACTCAGCAAGTGTCAGTGACTGAGGCAAAAGTGTTCTCAGGTACTGACGGCGAGTGGTGGTGGCGGGGCAGCTCCTGTAGGCGTCATGGAACAACCCCAACACCTCATTACATTAAAAACTGCCCTCACTATAACGTTAATTACTTCACACAACTCGTTATAATCATAAGGTAAGTTAATTAATCTTTTTTGTTTACTATTCACCGTTGTTTATAATTCCTCTTTATCACTTAATACAGAGTTAACTTAGCGTACACTTGACAACTTTTCCACTAAACGCTGCTCCAGATTTTCCCACACTGGGCGCACGTCACTCCCTTAACCCATCTGTCGTGCTGCAAAAACACTCCACCATCTTAACTTTCCACTTGACACCAAGAGAATTCTTTTTCCAAACTTTCCTCAAGCACGTCTTCCATCAACGTGAGTCTGACATAACTCCCTCCATACTCAAGGCTCTCACCAACAAGCGGCCAGACTAACAGCGAAGTGCTTTAAGTTTTACCGTCTAGGAGGAGGAAAGTTTACGTGTGTGTATGTGAGTGTGCAAGACAGACCACCCACTCAGCACCTACCCGTAGTGAAAGCGAGCGAGCACTGAGGGTCTGCGGGCCTCTACCACTATCACCAACACAGACAGCGGGCTGCCCCAGTCTGCCTTGCGCGAACCACCCCTTCACCACCTACCCTCCTCTCTGATTCTCAAAGATTTATACAATCAGATAATAAAATAATTTCACCCCCGGGAGAGATGGATTTAAAAATGAACACTACCTCTCCTGTCTTCTCGGTAGGGTTGGCAAGCAAGATTATGACGTCAATTTCCTTATTCTTGTTTTTCGAAATATTCCAATAATATTTCGAAACAATGAATTAAACATAAAATAGAAATAATTATCTTTTTAAAACTGAACAAAAATTACTATATTATTACTTGATTACATTCCAATTACACTAAACGTAACCATTTTAGAATTACACACAAGTTTACAAGAATACTTTTAATCTTACTGGTAGTTCCACACGTCTCCATACAAGAGCCTAGGGACTACCAGTGTCAAGCCCCAGATGCGAGAGTTAATTTTTAGTCTGACTCTACGTTAAATTTTCCTCGTAACTGGAGATATGACTCGTCCAACAAAGAGACTCAAGACAACATAAACCTCAAGTCAAATATGGCATTAGAATCACTCATAGAGATTACTTAACTAGATACCACCAGTCCAGGACAAATTCAGTGTACAGAAACAGTGTGAGTCAGGCTTTCATATCCGACTTTTTTGACATGTTGTTGATAGTTACCTTATGACATCTGGCTTTTTGATGTCAGGTATAATTATGATATCAGGTTTATGGTATTACGTTCCCTGACAGGTGTGTGTGAGAGAGAGAGAGAGAGAGAGAGAGAGAGAGAGAGAGAGAGAGTAATTCGTGATTGATATGGGATGGAAGGAGATGATTGGTGGATTAGGTCTCTTACTCATACAGGTAAATACAGTGATTAAAGGGAGAGAATAGTTTCTGATTGGTTAAAAGTTTATTATTGGTTTTGACGTAACGTTTAAAGATTGGGAAGACAGATGATTGGGTGCAACCTTTATAGATTAGGGGATTAGCGAATACTTCTCTTAAAAACAAAATAATAAATAGCTCAATATAACACTAATAGCTCAATATAACACTAATAGCTCAATATAACACTAATAAGAAATAAAAAATAAAAGTGTTTAGTCGGAAATTAATGATTTTTTTTCAGTCAGGATTTGAAGACGGCCTAACTAACCTAGCCAACCAAACCAAACCTAACCTAACCAAACCAAACCTAACCTAGCCAAACCAAACCAAACCTAACCTAACCAACAAAACCTAACCAAACCAAACCAAACCAAACCTAACAACCAAACCTAACCTAACCAACCAAACCAAACCTAACCAAACCAAACCAAACCAAACCTAACCAAACCCTAACCTAACCAAACCAAACCAAACCAAACCAAACCAAACCAAACCAAACCTAACCAAACAAACCAAACCTAACCAACCAACCAAACCAAACCAACAAACAAACCAACCAAACCAACCAAACCAAACCAAACCTAACCAAACCAAACCCCAACCAAACCAACCAAACCAAACCAAACCAAACCAAACCTAACCAAACCAAACCTAACCAAACCAAACCTAACCAAACCTACCAAACCTAACCTAACCTAACCTTAAACTCTGGCTATCCAAGTGTATGCAGTCAAATGGTTGTGTGCTTTGTGTTAATTCACCACCTGCTGTTTCCCTTATCCAATTTGTTTAAATTTCTGTGTCTAGTTGCACGACAGTGAGGTGCTGGAGGGTGGGGAGGAGAGGGAGGGGGAGAGGGGAAGGGAGCAACGGGAGGGGGAGGATATTAGATTCTACTTAATTGGTTCATTTAAAGGAAAAAATATATATTAGAATTACACAGAGACTCGACCTTAAATACATACGTTCACTTACCACCAGTTAGGAGACAACATGAAGGTAAGGTATACAGCTTTTCCAATAACTCTTAAAAACACACACACACACACACACATACACACACACACACACACACACACACACACACGTATACACACACACACACGTACACACACCTCTGCTTTACATCACCTGGCCAAACAGTGAACGTAATTAACCACCTCCTCTAGGGACGCTTCCACTCACTCTACCTGTATTTTGAGAGACCCACTGCCTTAATTAACAGGTGAATCTCTGTACCTAGTGAGAGCTGATTGAATGTATGCACCCCCGAGTAGGTGAATGTTAAATATGTCTGAGTTGGGGAGGTTGAATGTAATATGTGGACTTGTGTTTTATCATCATCATCATCATCATCATCATCATCATCATCATCATCATCATCATTATTATTATTTATTACACGAGTAGTATTAGTAGCGGTAGTAACTTAAGGAATCTGAGGTGATAGTTACCCTGTCAGCCAATCATACAAGTGACATATCCCCGTGTGACCTGACCCCTGTGTTGACCTCTAATAGATGAGTTTGTTTATAATTATACTGCGTCGAAATGTTCCGTCCATAAGGGTGGTAGTTAGATGGTAAATACTGTATATAATTAAAGACATAACTAAACCCACCAGCAGTACTGGACCCACCACCAGTACCGACCCACCACCACCACAGTACTGACCCACCACCCAGTACCGGGACCCACCACCACCACCAGTACCGGGACCCACCACCACCACCAGTCCGGGGCCCACCACCACCACCACCAGTACCAGGGCCCACCACCACCAGTCCTGGGGCCCACCACCACCACCACCAGTACTGGGACCCACCACCACCACCAGTACTGGGGCCCACCACCACCAGCCACACCACACCACCACCAGTACCGGGGCCCACCACCACCACCACCACCAGTACTGGGCCCACCACCAGTACCGGGACCCACCACCACCACCAGTACGACCCACCACCACCACCAGTACCGGGACCCACCACCACCACCAGTACTGGGCCCACCACCACCACCACCAGTACCGACCCACCACCAGTACCCGGACCACCACCACCAGTACTGAACCCACACCACCACCAGTACCGACCCACCACCACCACCAGTACGAACCCACCACCACCACCAGTACCGGGACCCACACCACCACCAGTACCCACCACCACCACCACCAGGACCGGGACCCACCACCACCACCAGTACCGACCACCACCACCACCACCAGTACTGGGGCCCACCACCACCACCAGTACCGGGACCACCACCACCAAGTACCCCACCACCACACCACCAGTACTGGGGCCCACCACCACCACAGTACTGGGGCCCACCACCACCACAGACACCCACCACCACCACCAGTACCGGGGCCCACCACCATACCCACCACCACCAGCATGGGGCCCACCACCACCACCAGTACCGGGGCCCACCACCAGCAACAATAAGAACAGTCCTACCATTTCAACCTCTAGGAAGACCATGACTGACTGCCACCCCTCACCCAAGCCCAGCACCCAGCACCTAGCACCTCGAACCTATCACCTAGCACCCAGCACCTAGTACATCACCAGCACCCAGCACCTAGTACCCGAACCTATCACCCAGCACCTAGCAATCCTGAACCTATCACCCAGCCAAACCAGTACCTACCACCTAGCACCCAGAACCTAGCATCCACAGAGACATAGTTGAGCTGCGACAAGATATAATCATGATATTTTTAAATCGTCTTTGAGATTCATAGTATATTAGTTCCTATGCACACACACACACACACACACACACACACACACACACACACACTGAACAAAGGTCTCACATCCCCCCCGCACTCAGGTCAAATGGCAGGTTAAATAACAAAGGTCAGATGAGCCATTAAATCACATCAGGGACCCGGAATAAAAGACCTAGTAGAGTGTAAGGTTGTCTTATTACACGGGGTATAGGGTGACGTGTGTGTGTGTGTGTGTGTGTGTGTGTGTGTGTGTCTGTTTAAACATGTAGATAGGCAACCCGCGTGTGTTTCTTCATGAATAAGTTGTATTTATGTATATCCGTGTATGCATACACCACACAGCCAAGGAAGATACAGGGAATACACACGTCCAAACACACCGCCAGGCCAGACAAACACGGGTGACCTCTGTTTGTTACCGTACACCCAGCACAAACACTGATCCACTATAACGCTATAGAGAGAACAATGGTGAATATTGGTAACTGACACACACACACACACACACAGACACACACATACACACACACACACACACACACACACACACACACACACACACACACACACACACACACACACACACACACGCATTACTTCAACAAATAGATGGTAAGAATTACAGAAGCCGGCCACAGTGAGTTACGACCAGTATGTGCTCACCACACCAATCCTGAGCCGTCTCCCCGCTGCTCGTATATCACTGGGACCCCCAGTACCGGACCCCTTGCCAGTACTGGGACCCCTGCCACCACCAGTACTGGGACCCTGCCACCACAACACACAGTACCGGACCCTGCTGCCACCACCACCAGTACCGGGACCCTACCACCACCAGTACTGACCACACCACATCAGTACTGGGACCCCTGCTGCCACCACCACCAGTACGGGACCCCTGCCACCACCACAGTACTGACCCTGATGCCAACACCACCAGTACCGACCCCTGCCACCACCACCACCAGTACTGGACCCATGCTGTCACCACCAGTACTGACCCCTCTACCACAGTCACCAGTACCGGTACCCCTGCTGTCACCACTAGTACCGGACCCTGCCACCAACAGTACAAGGACCCCTGCCACTACCCCATTACAAAAATGGTTTAATAATAATAATAATAATAATAATAATAACAACAACAACAACAACAACAACAACAACAACAACAACAACAACAACAACAACAACAACAACAACAACAACAACAAAAATAAGAAGAACAAGAAAGAAAAGATAGAGAAGAGAAAATTTATTACACTAAATAAACAAACTGACATTAGGCATCAACCCACGCTCTCCCATCCACTCTGTCTGTAAATAAAAATATACACAACTTGATAAAAACACACAAACACAACTATGATATACAGATAAAGAGAAAACAAAAACAAAATAATAATTGAAAGGATGGATTTGAATTTTGCTTTTGTTAACGGACATCATGTTTTTGTTAACGGCCATCATGTTTTTGTTAACGGCCATCATGTTTTTGTTAACGACCATCATGTTTTTGTTAACGGCCATCATGTTTTTGTTAACCTTTGTTTGTTTGTTTGTTTGAAATGGTAATGTATATAATTTTAGAGTCACATCATAGTCGATTTTTCTGGGTCATGACTCATTCACTATATAGATAATTAATTATTATTTAACTGAGAGTCTGTCTGTCTGTCTGTCTATCTGTGTCTGTCTGTCTGTCTATATATCTATCTATCTAACTATACATTTGTCTATCTATCTATCTATCTATCTATCTATCTATCTATCTATCTATCTATCTATCTATCTATTCTCCCCCGTACCGTCAACAAGGAGTAATTAATGACAGCTCAGGTGCACACAGGTGGAGTGGGCCACTATATTAACGCTTAGGTATTTTTAACATGTTGACTTTATCAGGTAATTAAGTTCAGGTGACAGTGGATTAATGAGAGAGAGAGAGAGAGAGAGAGAGAGAGAGAGCTTGTACACGACCATCCCCTGGGCCACCCGCACCTCCCTACCATCCTTTAGACTCAAGTAAGTAGCTCTAATCATCAAGATCCAGTGTCATTGAGCCTGACTACACAACACAGAGGAGGTGTGGACAGTACACAGACCACACCATCACATAGTGTACTGTATAGAGTACACACAGTACACCTTACACTTACGTAATTAGCAACCAGAGGAGGAGGAGGAGGAGGAGGAGGAGGAGGAGGAGGAGGAGGAGGAGAGGAGGAGGAGGAGAACAATAATAAACAAACAACAACAACAACAACAAAAAGAAGAAGATAATAATAACTGTTAATCATCTCCCTGGAAAGGTTGAGAAGCTGAAGACGACATCTGAGAGAGTCATTGATCCACGGCTTTCGACAGCCTGGTGCCTCAGAAAGCCTAATGTGTCATATAGCCTGGTGCCTCAGAAAGCCTTATGTGTCATACAGCCTGGTGTCTCAGAAAGCCTGATGTGTCATACAGCCTGGTGCCTCAGAAAGCCTGATGTGTCATACAGCCTGATGCGTCATATAGCCTGGTGCCTCAGAAAGCCTAATGTAATCGCCTGGTGTCTCAGAAAGCCTGATGTGTCATACAGCCTGGTGCCTCAGAAAGCCTGATGTGTCATCACCAGCCTGGTGTCTCAGAAAGCCTGATGTGTCATACAGCCTGGTGCCTCAGAAAGCCTGATGTGTCATACAGCCTGATGCGTCCGCCAGCCTGGTGCGTCACAGAGCCTGATGCGTCACACAGTGTAATTTTGCCTCCTAACTGGCTCTTAACTGGTGCTAAGTGAACGTATCCAGTCAAGGTGCAATTAACATTTTTTTACCTTTGATTGGCGGTAGAAAAGTATCGACTGCCCAGTGAGGGTAATAGTACAATAATTAGCCCTAAAGCCCTTTCAGATGGAACACATTAATCACAGGTAAACGGCAGGTGGCTGTGTGGGTAGTAGTAGTAGTAGTAGTAGTAGTAGTAGTAGTAGTAGTAGTAGTAGTAGTAGTAGTAGCCCTCCTTCCATTGGACAGTGAGATTTTCCAACATAGGACTTCAAACACATCCAACGAAGCCCGTGTTGACGTCAGTGCTCGAGGATTCTGGACGCGGAAACAGCGAGCCTTCTTCGACATCAAGATTTTTGACCCCATGGCCGCATGTCACCGTAACTTAGCTCTCGATGCTGGACACAGGAGGAACGAGAACGACAAGATAAGGCATATGGGGAGAGAATTCAGAACGTTGATCAAGGCAGCTTCACACCTCTAGTGTTCACAACATCTGGTGGGATGGGACCAAGTGCAAGATGTTTCTACGCTAGACCCGCGGAGGTGATATCCGAACAGAAGCAGCAGCCCAGAAGTTGTGTTACAGCCTGGATGAGATGTCGACTGTCCTTCTCTCTCCTTCGGTCGGCTTTGCTCTGCCTCAGGAGAACATAAGAACATAAGAAAATAAGGAGTCTGCAATAGGCCGGTTGGCCTGTGCAGTGTGCATGGCAGCTCCTGTCGAGAGTTACTACCACTCTCTATCATCTATGAATCTATCCAGCCTCCCTTTGAAACTTTCCAGCGTTCCAGCACTTACTACAAGGTTGCTAAGCTTGTTCCACTCGTCCACCACCCTATTTGTGAACCAGTTCCTTCCTATCTCCCTCCTAAACCTAAACTTATCCAACTTGAATCTTTTCAGAGTCCTATCCTGCTCGGATATTATAAGAACTTTATCTATATCCTTTATTGATTCCTTTCACCCATAAATACTTCTATCATATCTCCCCTCTTCGTCTTTCAGGGAATGCAAGTTTAGTTTTCTTTAACCTATCCTGATATGGAAGGTTCTAAGTTCCCAAGTCATTTTCGTCATTCCGCTGCACCGACTCTAGTGAATTGATATCCATTCTATAATAAGGGCACCAGAACTGAACAGCATAATCGAGGTGCGGCCTGACTAGCACAAGATATAGTTGCAATAAGACCTCTGCACTCTTATTACTTACACTTCTAAATATAAAACCCAATACTCTGTTTGTCTTATTTCGAACATTAACGCACTGTTTTAGGCCGTAGGTCCGTGCCTAGGAAATACCCAGGTCTCTTTCTGGTCAACTTCTCTAGGTTGATGTTGTTAAGGCTGTATACATTGACAGTATTTGTTCTTCCAATATTAAGTACGCTGCACTTGCTGGTGTTGAATTTCATTTGCCATTTTTCAGACATCAAAACCGACAACTGCTGCAGATATTGACTATGAGGCAACAGTCACTGAATGCCGCATAGATCTGCGGCTCGACTGACTCAACACAGCTAGGGTAGCTACTTATGGATTAGGATATTTAATATTAAGGTAATAAAATGGTGGCGTAGGTATGGCTATTGGGGGAGGCTGGAGGACATTAAAAAAATAGTAGTAGTAGTAATAGTAGTAGTAGTATAGCACTTTCACCAACACAAAAGTATGCTCAAACAAACTGGAACCTGAGCGTCATGTGCACTGAGTGTGTCGTGTGTCACCTGTCCACCTGTGTGTCGTGTGCCACCTGAGTGTGTCGTGTGTCACCTGAGTGTGTCGTGTGTCACCTGAGTGTGTCGTGTGTCACCTGAGTGTGTCGTGTGTCACCTGAGTGTGTCGTGTGTCACCTGAGTGTGTCGTGTGTCAAGAAGAGATACAAGACTTTTCTTTTTACACGTCCAGTCCTGTCAGAAGGAGGAGAGACTAACATAGAGTATAAGTCACGTACTGAAATTCCTACTAGATTACTCAAGTTATCCTCAACCTAACACCTGGACCCACTACAGATGGTGACGATGGTGGGCCTCTAGTTAGCAATCAAGTCAAGTGGCATCAACATTATAGACTTAAGTGCAGTAATATAATGGTGTAGAGGGAAGACAGGAGAGTGAGTTAAGCAGAAGTTACCGAAGACAAGGATTGGGTCAGTTCCATGCAGGTGTGCCAGAGTGTAGCCATCGTCCTATTGGGAAAACTGACAGTAGAGTTTGTTGTTGTTTCTGTGTATTGTAGAGTCAGCTGCCACTGTATGCCTTCATAATACAAGTAACATGCTAGATAGACCGTCGTTTTCGTCCAGCCTATGCGCACTTGTTGAGGACACGGAACTCTTAACCCGGTTCAGTAGAGGTGTCATGGCGGCCTTTGTTCGCCAAGACTCACAGATGCTTCGTAGATTTATATAGATACTGTATGTCTTTGTAGATATAACGATGTATATTGACGATCCTTCACCTATATATAAACTGTCCTGCCTCTGGTACCTGTTGTTACCTGTATATGGACGATTTTGTGGGTGAAGTTGACAGGTGGACCCAGAACCTCACACAGCGACTGAAGTAACAGGTAGTGACTGAGCCCCCCAGGTAGTGCGGGGTGACAACAAGGGCCGAGTCACTCTGCTGGCTTGTGAACAGGACCTTGAGGTTGATGTTGTGGTTCTTGTAAGATCAGTCAGGAGTGATAGAGTGTTTATAACCCCAGCTCTAGATAACAGTGACCACAACCCACCACGACCATAGCTTCAAGACTCAAAACCATGGACCTGGTATCTCCTGCTGCTGGTGAGGAGACAGGGTGTTGTCTGGATAAAGAAGACTCCAGCTCTGATGCCTGACCGATCACTTTATGTCATCACTAAACCGAACACAATGTCAATGACCAGAAGAGTTTATAGAGAGCAGCTGCCAGTAGTGTGTGTTGGGGGTCACTTAACAGATGACAGCTCGGAAGAATGTGAGTAACTGGATTGGAAATATTGGCTGGAGATAAGCATTAACAATCATAGATAAAAACATACGAACCATTGATATTCCTGCAAGCAACACACGCAACACCGACAAGAGAAACACAACACACAGCAGCTGTCTTATACACACAACAACACCGAGACTAAGAACACTACTCTAGCCAAAAATGTGTTTCCTTGTCTGGAGTCTTGACGTGAGGAAACAAGAAGTAGTTGCCTGTACAGATGTGATGATGGTAGCTGTACACAATGGTCTTGTGTGCTCACTGTGAGAGTCATCCTTCACTGGACGCTTGGCGGAACTCACTGCCTCGTTCAGCTCATGTGATCACAATAACTACACTCGCTGGATCTCAATTCATGTGAGAGATTTGCCTCAACTATCAACAAAACATTACCAAATATTATGACGCTGGCCACCTCAATGTACACAAGTCCAGACATGAATTCCCATCGATCCAGCAGCTCATCACGGCCACACGAGCTGAACAACGCTGCCGCCAATAGTGATGGAGGCGTAGCTTCCACACAAAACCCGCCATCATGACCAGCTGCGGGCGTTATATCCCAAGTGTTCGCTCACTCGTGGAAGTGATTGAAGAGCTCAGCAACCCTTTTGAAGTTTCAGACCGTAATGCAACTGAAGCATTACAAAACATTCAGGAAATTGGCTGAGACCAGTTCAGTGCTTCCCTAACAGCCGCCTGAAGGAAACAACCAGACCGAGTGAACACAAGTTAACAATATTGTAAACAGGTCACCTCAGGCAGGTCCTTCATCACTGTGGCACGGGAGAAGACTGTGCCCAGGTGCCAACAGTGACCTGATGACCTGCCCAAATGACCTCTCGGGGTCAAAGTGTGAACCAATCAATGAAGTTCTTGATGCCATCCTCACATGTTGACTACTTGTACTGTACTGTACTACCGAGTTGACCATAGTGTTTATCCCAATGTCTCAAGCAACTAAATGTATCACGCCCGACATCATCATCATTATCATCATCATCATCATCATCATCATCATCATCATCACCACCATCACCACCATTCATCATCACTATTCACCATCATCATCACATCATCATCACCACCACCACCATCATCATCATCATCATCATCATCATCATCATCATCATTATCATCATCATCACCATCATCATCATCTCATCATCATCATCATCATCATCATCATCACACCACCACCACCATCATCATCATCATCATTGTTATTGCCATCACCATCTTTGACCCTTTCCAACAATACCTCCCCCCACACACACAAAACAAAACTGTATCGTAATTTCGGTATTTATGTGAACACTATAATCTCGGCCCTGATTGGTCGGAGTTAAAAACATTACGCTTCAATGTATCATAATTTCTACCAATCTTTACCAGGTGAGGAGGTGAGGTGAGGGGGAGAGGTGAGGGGGAGGGAGGAGAGGTGAGGTGAGGAGATGAGGTGAGAGGAGAGGTGGTGAGGGGGGAGAGGTGAGGAGAGGTGAGGAGAGAGGAGAGAGGTGGGGAGGAGAGGCAGGCGAGGTGAGGAGAGAGGTGAGGTGAGGGAGAAGAGAGGGAGAGGTGAGGAGAGAGATTATACACCGTGATGCAGGTGAGTGAGAGGGTTACCTGAAGCAACACTCCGGGGTATAAACACCTCATTAACACTCACTGTCTGTCTGTCTGTCTGTCTGTATGTATGTATGTATGTGTGTATGTATGTATGTATGTGTGTATGTATTTATGTATGTATGTATTTATGTATGTATGTATATTTGTGTCTGTCTGTTTGTCTTTTTCTTGCAACCATCATCATCACCATCATCATCACCATCATCACCATCATCATCATCATCACCATCATCATCATCACCATCATCATCACCATCATCACCATCATCATCATCATCACCATCATCATCATCCATCATCACCATCATCACCACCATCATCACCATCACCATCATCATCATCACCATCATCATCATCACCACCATCATCACCATCATCACCACCATCACCACCAATCAAAGCACCTACAGGACATCATGCAAGGGAGAGGAAGGGTAGGGTTGGTAGGGGGAGGTAGGGAGGACAGGAGAGGGTGGGGGAGGTAGGAGAGAGGGAAGGGGTAGGGGAGGGAGGGACCATCACCAAATTACGTTTCGACGCCATTGTGTGAGTCTCGACACGATCAACACTTACGACCTTCTTGCACTGACTAGGACAACATGCCGGTGGCTGGGGAGGAGGGAGAGGGAGGGAGAGGGAGGAGGGAGGGATGGAGAGGGAGGAGTGAGAGACAGTGAGGAGGGAGAGGAGGGAGAGACAGAGGGGAGTGTGAGGACGATTATTTTGTGATATTTATTGACAACGAAAGTTCTCTCTCTCTCTCTCTCATCTATGTCTTAGTGAGGGATTTAAGTGTATAAAATGAAGTAAAAGTGAAAGAAATAATGATTGAAGTGAGACCAGCAGGTGAAGGCAGCAGGTGAGGGCAGCAGGTGAGGGCAGCAGGTGAGGACAGCAGGTGAGTAGCAGGTGAGGACAGGTAATCACACACTCGTTCTACACCTGGGAGTCAGCCGATTACCTGAGAGAGAGAGAGAGAGAGAGAGAGAGAGAGAGAGAGAGATAAAACCTCGATAAAGTTGGAAAGTACAAAGAAAATAAAAACAGAGATACAGAATAACAAATGAAAGAGGGATAAACAAAATGCCAATAATTCCAGGAACAAAATTATAAAAATAAAATAAAAATCAACAAAATGAAAAATTAACAAAAATCAATAAATAAGAAACAGGAAAGAGACAGAAAATGGAGAAAAAAACGAGAATAAAGGCCAAACGAAAATAAAAATAAAGGAATAAACAAAATAAATAATACCAAGAGAAATAAGAAAAAACAGTAATTGGAGCATGATAATAAACGATAAAGATAGAATAAGGGAAAGAACAGAATAAAGAAGAATAAAGACACAAACACAGAGAGGGAATAAACGAGGGGTGAGAGGAAATAGAAAATACTGCATGTAAGTGTATGGAGGGAGGGGGAGAAGGAAGGAGGGAGATGGGAGGGAGGAGGGGTGTCGGGAGCAGTGTGTGTTAAGAGTTGTCCTATGAAATGGAGATCTGTCTAGAGCGGTGGTGTCTGTGTGAGTCTGTGTGTGTGTCTGTGTGAGTTTGTGTGTGTGTCTGTGTGTGAGTCTGTATGTGTGTGTGTCTGTGTGAGTTTGTGTGTGTGTGTGTGTGTGTGTGTGTCTGTGTGAGTTTGTGTGTGTGTGTCGTGTGAGGTGTGTGTGTGTGTGTCTGTGTGTGAGTTTGTGTGAGTCTGTGTGTGTGTATGATAAAAACACAACGAGAGGCCCAGCAGAACTAACCTTACCTGCAACACAGCCGACGTTAAGGAGCCAACCCTATCCTCCCACTAAAACACGCCTCTCGTCCACCACGCTGAAGGAACATGAAACAAAATCATGCCAGGAGCTTCATCAATCAGAAAATACTATGTGTCAATGGCCCATCTAAGCCCTGTTGGAACGAGCAGCAGAGACCCAGCCAGCCACTTCAGGTAGGGACAACTGTTGTACTGAGATTTTTCACCTAATTATTTCACAACTCTCCCTATGTGTTCTGATTCACACACTATCACACAGATATGTTGTATAATCGAGGCTTACAACATTTACCATACAGAGGTGATAGGCCTTTGAAATGTGGTGTTATAGAAGAATGTTAAAAATAAGTTATAAAATAAATCTCGATATAACTAACAGAAACATATGAATTTAATCAAAGGTTTTATGACTATCTGGTATAATCCACGTAGTCACGGATCAACCAATCAGCTCCCAGTAACAATAATCTCTTCCACCACTCATTGGGGTACTCCAGCGACCACCTTACTCCAGTGACCACCTTACTCCAGCGACCACCTTACTCCACCTGGACTCCAGCGACCACCTTACTCCAGTGACCACCTTACTCCAGTGACCACCTTACTCCAGCGACCACCTTATGACCACCTTACTCCGACCACCTTACTCAAGCGACCACCTTACTCAGCGACCACCTTACTCTAGTGACCACCTTACTCCAGCGACCACCTTACTCAAGCGACCACCACCTTATCCAGCGACCACCTTACTCCAGCGACCACCTGACTCCAGTGACCACCTTACTCCAGCGACCACCTTACTCAAGCGACCACCTTACTCCAGCGACCACCTTACTCCAGCGACCACCTTACTCCAGCGACCACCTTACTCCAGCGACCACCTTACTCAAGCGACCACCTTACTGCAGCTGCCTCTAAGCCCTTGCCTCACACGCTTCCCCCCCTCACTTAACCACGTAAGCACGCCAGCAGACTCTATACCCCCTTACCCCTGAAACATTATAAAAGTCTCAACTAAAGTATTATTGAGTATTGCGACTACTCTACCATAAGCTGACCTGCTACCATACACCACCACTCTACCACACACCACCACACCACCATACATCACCACTCTACCACACACCACCACACTACCACACACACATCACACTACCACACACCACCACATCGCCACTCTACACACATCACCACTCTACCATACACCACCACACTACCATTCTACCACACACCACCACAGTACCACATCACCACTCTACCATACACCACCACACACCACCATTCTACCACACACCACCACAGTACCACATCACCACTCTACCATACACCACCACACTACCATTCTACCACACACCACCACAGTACCACACACATCACCATTCTACCACACACCACACACTACCATTCTACCACACCACCACTCCACCACACACATCACCATTCTACCACACACCACCATAGTACCACATCACCACTCTACCATACACCACCACACACACACCACCATTCTACACACACACCACCACGCCACCACACATCACCATTCTACCACACACACCACCACAGTACCACACATCACCACTCTACCACACACACCACTCCACACACGACCAACAGAAGCCTAACGGATTCCCTGTCGTATCGTAACTCAGCACATTACTACCACTACCACACCACGACCACACACCACCAAACATCACCATACTACCACACACTCTACCCACACACCACCACACTACCACACACCACCACACTACCACACTCTACCACTGTACCACACTACCACACACCACTAAACATCACCATACTACCACACACCACCACAGTACCACACCACCACACACATAACACTCTACCACACACCACCACAGTACCACACACCACCACACCAACACTCCTACCACACACCACCACACTACCACACCATACTACCACCACAATACCACTCTACCACCACACTACCACACACCACCACACTACCACATCACCACACTACCACTCCACCACACTACCACACACACCACCACACTACCACCACACTATCACCACACCACCACTCTACCACCACACACACCACACTACCACCACACCACCACCACCCCACACCACACCCCACCACACTCTACCACCACACTACCACACACCACCACACACACTACCACCACATATCACCACACTACCACCACACTACCACACACCACCACACACCACCACCACACTACCACTCTACCACCCACACCACCACACTACCACACACACCACCACACACCACCACACACTACCACCACACCTGCACACCACCACACACTACCACTCTACCACACACCACCACACTACCACCACACTACCACACAACCACACACTACCACCACACACCACCACACACTACTCACAAGCCATCTTTGAGCCTAAGGACCAATTCGTCAAACTTCCTTTAACCGACTATGCATGTTAATATAAAACACACACACACACACACACACACACACACACACACACACACACACACACACACACACACACACACACACACACACACCGTTACCACACCCTATCCCACTCCGTTACATCATCTGTTATCCCACCCCGTTACTACACCACCAACAGGCAATGGTTTAAGACAGTTACCCCCATTCATTCCCACCAACTCCTATTTTCATTAATTACATCACTAATAACGTAAGTCTATCTAGAAGCTAATTGCGTTGTGCGGAATCCAATTGGCTGGAGGAGTAACTATCGGCAGGAGGCTCGTGTGTTGGACCTTCAATATGGTAACGAGTGTGTGTGTGTGTGTCAATTCTGACGGCTTCACTGTCATAGAAAACGGGATGGTGAATTATGTCTGTTGCGGGTTGGTGGCTTAGGTAGTTTTCTTCAGAATTTGGGGGAATATTTTAATTTTGTCGGTGGTGGTAGTGGGTGGTAGTGAGAGGGATGGTGGTAGTGAAGGAGGTGGTAGTGTTAATGGAGTGTGAGAGAAAGATGGTGGAAGTGAAGGATGGTGGTAGTAGTGTGATGAGATGATGGTAGTGAAGGTGGTAGTGGTAGTGGGTGGTAGAGAGAAGGATGGTGGTAGTGTGGTGGTAGTGGAGGTGGTAGAAAGAGGATGGTGGTAGTGAAAGTGGTGGTGGTAGTGGGTGTGAGGAATGGTGGTAGTGAGATGGTGGTAGGTGGTAGTGAAGATGGTGTGAGGTGGTAGTGAATTGTCACATAATTTAGATAACAGAGCCAGTCATTTGTGGCTGACTGTAGAGGTCAATTTCCTGTTTATTTTCTATTTATTTATTTATTTATTTATTATTTATATATTTGACCACTAACGATTGTAATTCTATCCGGCTGATGTAATTGTGTCAAGCATGAATCAATTGTGTGTAATAGGCTTTATTGACAGTAACATTGTGTGTGTGTGTAATATATAATAATAATAATAATAATAAACGGTTTATTAATAGAGTTGTAGCCGGTGGTTGAAAATATACAGACTTACATGTGATTTAGACATAATGATATAATATGCATTGAATACATTTACAGGGCTGTACAGTACATAAATCAGGAGTTGTTTATTATTTTAACAATAGATGGGATGGTGCTGTTCTTATATCTATCGGTGCAGGCTCTTATGGGCTGAATTTTGTTGTAGTGGCGGACTGCAAGGTGGGCGGGGGGGCCGGGTATTGGGGGTAATGGCAACTGGCCTGAAGTCACTAGGGGACTGTGGGGTGGGAACCTGAGGGATAGGGGTGACAAATGCGATTTTCCAGTTATTAGGGCATTTGGCTCTGTCTGGGGATGCATTAATAATTGGACAGAGGGGGTGGCAAGTTCGACCTCAAACTCCTTGTAAATTTTAATGGTGTTTGTGTGTGTGTGTGTGTGTGTGTGTGTGTGTGTGTGTGTGTGTGTGTGTGTGTGTGTGTGTGTGTGTGTGTGTGTGTGTGTGTGTGTGTGTGTGTGTGTGTGTGTTGTGTGTGTGTGTGTGTGTGATTCCTTAACCCTTTGTTATGGTCAATTGACACTGAGTACAATTTCATGTCATATAAAGAGGATTCAATTATTGTACTCAAAAAGGGTCGTCGTACTCAAGGGTGTGTGTGTGTGTGTGTGTGTGTGTGTGTGTGTGCGTGTGTGTGTGTGTGTGTGTGCAGAGGTGGCATGGTACTGAATCTCACACACACACACACACACACACACACACACACACACACACACACACACACCATGTCTTCTCAAATTATCTCTATGCTTCACTCTGGCAGGAAATCTCTTGGGGAATCGTGGTTCCATAAAGAGAAGGAAGAGAGACAGAAGATATTAAGAAGAGACAGGAGAGTGTAAGAAGAGACAGAAGTAATGTAAGAGGAGACAGAGAGAACAAGATAGACAGGTAACATAGCGGGTAGTTGACGATGGAAAAGAATTGAGATTGAAGGGAAAATTATATACCCTACAGTGTGAAAGAGAGAGAGAAATTTCTTCATTGTGAAAATAGAGGAAAAGAGGAATATTTGGGAATTATGGGAGGGTAATTAGAGAGGAAATTAGCAGAAAGTTGTGGTAAAGTTATTCAAATTATCAAGAACAGGAAGACAACAAGATCAACCTGAATGGGAAGGGATGAGAGAGAAGACAATAATAAAGACGAAAGAAAAAGAAAAAATAATAAAAGACGAAAGAAGAAAAAGAGAAGAAATAATAAAAAGACGAAAGAAAAAGAGAAGAAATTATAAAAGACAGAAAGAAGAAAAGAAAGAAATAATAAAGACGAAAAGAAGAAAAAGACAGAAATAATAAAAGACGAAAAGAAAAAGAGAAGAAATAATAAAGACGAAAAGAAGAAGAAAAGAGAAGAAATAATAAGACAAAGAAGAAAAGGAAGAAGAAAATTATATAAAGACGAAAGAAAAAAAGACAAGAAATTATAAAGACGAAAGAAGAAAAAGAGAATAAATAATAAAGACGAAAGAAAAGGAGAAGAAAATTATATAAAGACGAAAGAAGAAAAAGAGAAGAAATAATAGAGGAGAAAGAAGAAAAAGAAGAAATTATAAAGACGAAAGAAGAAAAAGAGAAGAAATAATAAAGACGAAGAAAGAAGAAAAAGAGAATAAATAATAAAGACGAAAGAAGAAAAAAGAGAAGAAATTATAAAAGACGAAAAGAAGAAAAAGAGAAGAAATAATAAAGACAGAAAGAAGAAAAAGAGAGAAATAATAAGACGAAAGAAGAAGAAAAAAGACAAAATAATAAGAGAAGAAGAAAAGAAGAAAATAATAAAGACGAAAGAAGAAAAAGAGAAAGAAATAATAAAGACAAGAGAAAAGGAGAAGAAAATTATAAAGACGAAAGAAGAAAAAAGACAAGAAATTATAAAGACGAAAGAAGAAAAAGAAATAGAACGAAAGAAAGAAAAAAGAAGAAGAAATAATAAGACAGAGAAGAAGAAAAAAGACAAGAAATAATAAAGACAGAAGAAAAAGAGAAGAAATAATAAAGACGAAAAGAAGAAAAAAGAGAAGAAATAATAAAGACAAAAGAAGAAAAGGAGAAGAAAATTATAAAGACGAAAGAAGAAAATTAATAAAATAAATCAAACAGAAGAAACAAATGAGTCTTAAAATATCATACAAGGAAATTATTTAAGTGGAAGATTATGATAATTTCTGCCTGTGGACGCGATCACAAAGTCCGTGGCACACACACACACACACACACACACACACACACACACACACACACACACACACACACACACCACGTTTGATCTGTTAAAAATAAACTCTTAATACTTAATACTCGTACGACAAACATATTTATCGAGGTAATAATTATATGTTGTTATTCCAGTCATCAGATATAGAGACACATCTCTTGTGTAACGTAAATAACCTGATCACACGTAGCGTAACACTAAACACTGCCATATACTGGTACTAACAATGGCACTAAGGTACAAGCACTGGCACTATAACACTGACACCACGGCACCAAGGCACTAACACACCACTGGCACTATAACACTGACAGCACAAGGCACAACACCTACAATAACACTGGCACTATAACACTGACACCAGGCACCAAGGCACAAACACCTGCAATAACACTGGCACTATAACACTGACACCAGGCACCAAGGCACTAACACCTACAATACACTGGCACTATAACACACAACACCAAGGCACAAGGCACAACACCTACAATAACACGGCACTATAACATGACCCAGGCGCAAGGCACTAACACCTACAATACACTGGCACTATAACACTGACCCCAAGGCGCAAGGCACCTACCACCACAATAACACTGGCACTATAACCACTGACCCCCAAGGCACCAAGGCACTAACACCTGCAACACTGGCACTATAACACCCCCACGGCACAAGGCACTAACACCTACAATAACACTGGCACTATAACGACACTACGCAAGGCGCAAGGCACTAACACCTACAATAAACTGCACATAACACTGACACCACGGCACCAGGCACTACACCTACAATAACACTGGCACTATAACACACTGACCCAAGGCACAAGGCACTAACACCTACAATAACACTGGCACTATAACACTGACACCACGGCACCAAGGCACTAACACCTACAATAACACTGGCACTATAACACTGACACCAAGGCACCAAAAGCTAACACCTATACCGCTGGCACTATAACACTGACACCAAGGCACCAAGGCACTAACACCTACAATACCTGGCACTATAACACTGACCCCAAGGCACCAAGGCACTAACACCTACAATAACACTGGCACTATAACACTGACCCCAAGGCACCAAGGCACTAACACCTACAATAACACTGGCACTATAACACTGACCCCCAAAGGCACCAAGGCACTAACACCTACAATAACACTGGCACTATAACACTGACCCCACGGCACCAAGGCACTAACACCTACAATAACACTGGCACTATAACACTGACCCCGGCACCAAACACACTAACACCTACAATAACACTGGCACTATAACACTGACACCAAGGCACCAAGGCACTAACACCTACAATAACACTGGCACTATAACACTGACACCACGGCACCAAGGCACTAACACCTACAATAACACTGGCACCAAACACTGACACCAAGGCACCAAGGCACTAACACCTACAATAACACTGGCACTATAACACTGACACCAAGGCACCAAGGCACAAACACCTATAACACTGCACTATAACGACCCCCAAGGCCCAACACACACCTAAAAACACAACACTGACACCAGGCACCAGGCACTAACACCACAATACTGCACACTATAACACACACCACCAAGGCACTAACACCTACAATAACACTGGCACTATAACACTGACCCCACGGCACCAAGGCACTAACACCTACAATAACACTGGCACTATAACACTGACACCACGGCACCAGGCACTAACACCTACAATACCGCACGCACACAAGGCCCAAGGCACAACACCCACAACACTGGCCTTAACACTGACCCACACCAAACAACACCTACACTAACACTGGCACTATAACACTGACACCAAGGCACCAAGGCACTAACTCAACACGGCAATAACACTGACACCACGGCACCAGCATAACACCTACAATAACAGCATATAACACCGCAGGCACAACACCTACAATAACACTGGCACTATAACACTGACACCAAGGCACCAAGGCACTAACACCTACAATAACACTGGCACTACGCACCACGGCACCAAGGCACTAACACCACAATAACACTGGAAACGACCCCCGGCCCATAACACCTACAACACTGGCCATAACACTGACCCCACGGCACCAAGGCACTAACACTACAATAACACTGGCACTATAACACTGACACCAAGGCACCAAGGCACTAACACCTACAATAACACTGGCACTATAACACTGACCCCACGGCACCAAGGCACTAACACCTACAATAACACTGGCACTATAACCCAAAAACACTGGCACTATAACACTGACACCAAGGCACCAAGGCACTAACACCTACAATAA
>NW_024710836.1:0-5084 GCF_018991925.1 Homarus americanus | reverse complement strand
ACTCCACCATCACCCCTGCAACCACTGCACCTACAGAATCACCACCCCACAGTCCACCATCACCACAACCTGTTGCCACTGCACCTACAGGATCACCCCCACAGTCCACCATCACCACCTGCCGCCACTGCACCTACAGGATCAACTCCCCACAGTCCAACCACCTACTGCTGCTGCTGTTGCTGCACCTAGGGACATCAACTCCCCCACAGTCCACTGCCACTCTGCAGCTGCACCTACAGGATCACCTCCCCACAGTCCACCAGCACCACCTGCCGCCACTGCACCTACAGGATCAACTCCCCACAGTCCACTACCACCACCTCCTGCTGTTGTTGCTGTTGCCTGCACCTAGGGCATCAACTCCCCACAGTCCACCATCACCCTGCAGCTGCACCTACAGGATCAAATCCCACAGTCCACCACCACCTGCTGCTGCACCTACAAGATCACCTCACAGTCCACTGCTGCTCCTGCACCTACAGGATCAACTCCCCACAGTCCACCACCACTCACCCCAACACCGGCTGCTGCTGCACCTACAGGATCAACTCCCCATAATCGCCACCACGTGCCGTTGCTGCTGCACCTACAGAATCAACTGCCCCACAACCACTACCACCACCTGCTGCTGCTGCTTATGTTGTTGTTGCTGCTGGGCTGCAGCTGCTGCACCTACAGGATCCGCCACCACAGTCCACCACCACCACCTACTGTTGCTGCTGCTGCACCTACAGGATCAACTCCCCACAGTACACTACCACCACCTGCTGCCATTGCAAACAGGATCAACTCACCCACAGTCCACTACCACCACCTACTGCTGCGCACATACAAGATCACCTCCCCACAGTCCACCACCACCACCACCTGGTGCCAGCTGTACCTACAAGATCACCTCCCCACAGTCCACCATCACCACCTGCTGCCATTGCAAATACAGGATCAACTCCCCACAGCCCACTACCACCACCTCACTGCTGCCCTGCTGCACCTACAAGATCAACTCCCCCACAGTCAACCACCACCAGCTGCTTCTGCACCTACAGGATCAACTCCCACAGGCCGCCGCCACCACCACCTGCTGCTGCTGCTGCTGCTTTGTTGCTGCTGCTACTGCACCTACAGGATCAACTCCCCCAAAGTCCACTACCACCACCTGCTGCTGTTGTTGCACCTACAGGATCAACTCCCCCACAGTCCACCACCACTTGCTGCTTCTGCACCTACAGGATCAACTCCCCCACAGTCCACCACCACCACCTGCTGCTGCTGCTGCTGCTTTTGCTGCTGCTGCTACTGCATCTACAGGATCAACTCCCCAAAGTCCACTACACCACCTGCTGCTGTTGTTGCACCTACAGGATCAACTCCCCCACAGTCCACCACCACTCTGCTGCTTCTCCACCTACAGGATCAACTCCCCACAGGCTCCACCACCACCACCTGCTGCTGCTGCTGCTGCTCTGTTGCTGCTGCTGCTACTGCACCTACAGGATCAACTCCCCCAAAGTCCACTCACCACCACCTGCTGCTGCTGCTGTTGTTGCTGCTCTACTGCATCTACAGGATCAACTCCCCACAGTCCACTACCATCACCTGCTGCTGCTGCAGCTACTGATCAACTCCCACAGGCCACCACCACCACCTGCTTATGCACCTACAGGATCAACTCCCCACAGTCCACCGCCACCACCACCTGCTGCTGCTGCTGCTGCGCTGTGTTGCTGCTGCTACTGCATCTACAGGATCAACTCCCAAAGTCCACCACCACCACCTGCTGCTGCTTGTTGCTGCTGCTACTGCATCTACAGGATCAACTCCCCACAGTCCACTACCATCACCTGCTGCTGCTGCAGCTACTGGATCAACTCCCCACAGGTCCACCACCACCACCTGCTTATGCACCTACAGGATCAACTCCCCCACAGGCCGCCGCCACTCACAACCTGCTGCTGCTGCTGCTCCCGTTGCACCTACAGGATCAACTCCCCCACAGTCCACCACATCACCTGCTGCTGCTGCATCTACAGGCTCAACTCCCACCACAATCCACCACCACCTGCTGCTGCTGCTGCACCTACAGGATCAATTCCCCCAATCCACCACCACCACCTGCTGTTGCTGCTGCACTAGGATCAACTCCCCACAGTCCACCACCACCACCTGCAGCTGCTGCTGCACCTACAGAATCAACTCCCCACAGTCCACTACCACCACCTGCTGCTGCTGCTGTTGTTGCTGCTGTTGTTGTTGCAGCACCTACAGGATCAACTCCCCCAATTCACACCACCACCACCTGCGGCTGCTGCAGTTACAGGATCAACTCCCCAATCCACCACCACCACCTGCGGCTGCTGCACCTACAGGATCAACTCCCCACAGTCCACTACCACCACCTGCTGCTGTTGCTGCTGCTGCTGCTGCTGTTGTTGCTGCTGTTGCTGCACCTACAGGATCAACTCCCCACAGTGCACCACCACCACTCTGCTGCTGCACCTACAGAATCAACTCTCCACAGTCCACCACCTGCTGCTGATGCTGCAGCTACAGGATCAATTCCCCACAGGCCACCACCACCACTCTTGCTGCTGCACCTAAGAATCAACTCTCCCACAGGCCACCACCACCACCTGCTGCTGCTGCGTCTGACAGACCAACTCCCACAGTCCACCACCACCACCTGCTGCTGCACCCACAGGATCACCTAGCTGCTGCACTACAGGATCAACTCCACCACAGTCCACCCACCACTGCTGCGCTGCTGCACCTACAGGATCAACTCCCCCAATTCACCACCACCACCTGCTGTTGCTGCTGCACCTACAGGATCAACTCCCCACAGACCACCACCACCTGCTGCTGCTGCTGCACCTACAGAATCACTCCCCCACAGTACACTACTACTACCACCTGCTGCTGTAAAAGTTGTTGCTGCATACAGCACCTGCAGGATCACCACCCACAGTCCACTAACACTACTCTGTTGCTTCTGCTGCTGCACCTACAGGATCAACTCCCCACAGTTCACATCACCACCTGCTGCTGCTGCACCTACAGAATCAACTCCCCACAGTCCACTACCACCTCCTGCTGCTGCAGCACCTACAGGATCAACACTCCCCAACAGCCACCACCACCACCTGCTGTTGCTGCTGCACCACAGGATCAACTCCCCACAGTCCACCACCACCAGCTGCTGGTGCTGCACCTACAGGATCAACTCCCCACAGTCTACTCCACCACCACCTGTTGCTGCTGCTGCTGTTGTTGTTGTTGCTGTTGTTGTTGTTCGCTGCTGCTGCTGCACCCACAGGATCAACTCCCCACAGTCCACCACCACCTGCTGCTGCTGCACCTACAGGATCACCCCACAGTCCACCACATCACCCCTGCTCTGCTGCAACCTACAGATCAACTCCCCACAGTCCACATCACCACCTGCTTCTGCTGCACCACAGGATCACCTCCAACTCCCACAGTCTACTACCACCACCTGCTGCTGCTGCTGCTTATGTTGTTGTTGTTGTTGTTGTTGTTGTTGTTGTTGTTGTTGCTGCTGCTGCTGCTGCTGCACCTACAGGATCAACTCCCCACAGTCCACTACCATCACCTGCTGCTGCTGCATCTACAGGATCAACTCCCACAGTCTACTACCACCACCTGCTGCTGCGTGCTTATGTTGTTGTTGTTGTTGTTGTTGTTGTTGTTGTTGTTGCTGCTGCTGCTGCTCCTACAGGATCAACTCCCCCACAGTCCACCACCACCACCTGCTGCACCTACAGGATCAGCTCCCCCACAGTCACCACCACCACCTTCTGCTGTTGCACTTACAGGATCACCTCCCCCATAGTCCACAACCACCACCTGCTGTTGCTGATGCACCTACAGGATCAACTCCCCTACAGTCCACTACCACCATCACCTGTTGCTGCTGCTGTTGTTGCTGCTGCACCTAAGGAATCAACTCCCCCACAGTCCACCACCACTCTGCAGCTGCAACTACAGGATCAACCACCCCACAGTCCACCACCACCTGCTGCTGCTCCTACAGGATAACCTCCCCACAGTCCATCACCACCACCTGCTGCTGCCACTGCACCTACAGGATCACCTCCCCCACAGTCCACCACCACCTGCTGCTGCTGCTGCACCTACAAGATCAACTCCCCCACAGTCCACCACCACCATCCTGCTGTTGCTGCTGCACCTACAGGATCATCTCCCCCACAGTCCACCACCACCTGCTGCTGCTGCACCTACTCCCCACAGTCTGCTCACCACCACCTGCTGTTGCTGCTGCATTGCTTACAGGATCAACTCCGGCACAGTCCACCACCATCACCTGCTGCACCTACAGGATCAACTCCCCCACAGTCTATCACCACCACCACCACCTGCTGCTGCTGCACCTATAGGATCAACTCCCCCACAGTCCACCACCACCACCTGCTGCTGCTGCTGCACCTACAGGATCAACTCCCTCACAGTCCACCACCACTCTGCAGCTGCACCTACAGGATCAACTCCCCCACAGTCCACCACCACCCTCCACACTAAGCTGCACCTACAGGATCAACTCCCAAACAGTCCACTACCACCACCTGCTGCTGCTGCACCTACACGATCAACTCCCCCACAGCCCACCACCACCACCTGCAGCTCCTGCTGCTGCTGGTTCTACAGGATCAACTCCCCCACAGTCCTTCTCCACCTGCTGAACCTACAGGACCAACTCCCCCACAGTCCACCACCACCACCTTCTGCTCCTGCACCTACAGGATCACCTCCCCCATAATCCACCACCACCACCTGCTGTTGCTGCTGCTGCTGCTGCTGCTAGTTGTTGTTGTCGCTGCTGCTGCTGCACCTACAGGATCAACTCCCAAAGTCTACTACCACCACCTGCTGCTGCTGCCACCTACAGGATCAACTCCCCACCACAGTCCACTACCATCACCTGCTGCTGCTGCATCTACAGGATCAACTCCCGCACAGTCCACCACCACCACCCCTGCTGCTGCACCTACAGAATCAACTCTCCCACAGTTCATCACCACCTCACCTGCTGCTGCTGCACCTAC
>NW_024710835.1:0-12138 GCF_018991925.1 Homarus americanus | reverse complement strand
AAACAACACCGCCGCCAATGTGCTCCTCCCATCTCTGAGGAAATATGGTGGGCAACTTAGTATTATATTAGTATGTAATAATAATAACAATAATAAAAATAATAATAATAATAATAATAATACTAATAATAATAAGAATAATAATAATATTAATAATAATAATATTAATAATAATAACATGCAATTACATTTTATAACACATACTAACAAAATAGTGTATAGCCTACTATACTTAACTATAATAGGTTAGGTTGCGTAGGAGGATCTAAAAAGTACAGTAGTATATACACACACACACACACATACATATAGACAACAAACTAAATTAGAAACCACACGTCAGTGAAGTTATCACATCCTCCAGTTTCCGTCTCCACCTCCTACGCCGACTCAAGTCCCTCGGTGTTCCTGCACACGAGCTCCTCAGTGTTTACACAACATTCATACTTCCCAAGCTCACCTGGTCTTCTTCCCTAAATGCCACACAACGTAAACACCTAGAAAAAGTGCAAAAGAGGCCATGCAAGATTATTCTCTACCCTTCCTACTCCACATATCAAGAAGCGCTCAACACACTGACCGACCCTTTAGACTCTCACTGACCATCACCACGACCTCATCTGCAAATTTGGTAAGAAGCTTCTACACCATCCCCGACACCGGCTCCTACTACCACCTGAGATCCCTAGTCCGAGAATTGCTCTTCGACACCACAACCGCCTCCAGCCCATACGTGCACGAACTGATCTCTATAAGAACAGCCCAGTCCCAACCATTGTAAAAATTATCGATAACTTGTAATAAATCAGTGTACTCACTCCCAGTAAACACTACTCCTTGCACTGTCACTATGTTGAAATGAACTGTAGTTTGAGCTTTTCCCCAGCTAGTTATTATATGTCTTATTTGTGTCACTCATGTTACTTGTATATTATTTGTAATTCGTAACCCATTCCCCAAATATGTAACTGTATATTTTCAGCCTTCTGGCTGCCAAGCACTTTCAATAAACCGTTAATTATTATTATTATTATTATTTATATGTTGGCTGATACCAACTCACTCCCCTGAACCCTCCTCCCCACCGGACTATCAACAAGTTCTTGCCATAAGGTACTATCTCATTTGGCAAAGGAATGGAACCAGTGATGAATAGTGGTGAACAGTGCTTAACTCAGTGAAAAACAACTCGGCAGTTGAGTCTTACCCAAGCTAGCTAACCACCTTCACACAGTGAGGTCCCAGGTACCCAGTTATACTTCCCCTGAGACTCCACGATAGAGAGGCCTGGGACCACACCTCACCCACTTGAATGAGTGAGTCATGTGGACCACGTGGTGTCCCCAAGATGCTACGACACCACGTAGTGAATGTTTTGCTACAGCATCATCATGTGAAGTTCCTCATAACACCATCTGTGAGGTAACTGCTACATCCTCAGGCCCCTCATAACGCCATCTGTGAGGGAGTTACTACACTACGTGTCTGGTGTTCAACACCTCACCTTACATGATCTATGCGTGCAAACATTAATCTGTATGTTCACTGTGTGCTCCTTCACCTTTCTCTAATGAGGGCTTTTGTTAAACCACCAATGTATGTACTAAGTCAATTGTGTCCAATGTATACTTTCGAAAAGCCCTTGTTTGGGTTAGGTAGGAGAGAGTAGTCGTCATTATTGTCCAAGCCACATTATTTATTTCTATATATAAGTAATGTAGGCTGGTTTTTAAATACCTCAATCCCCTAACGGTGCTGTTTGTATATTAAGAAATACCGAAGCCATACAGTACAACACCAGCGAATATGAAGTATCACTGTAACCGGCAACTGTTACTCACTCATATCTACATACATATATAGAGTCTTTACAGAATGATAGCAGACACGGGGAAGACGAACAACAAGAGGAGAAGAGTTAGAAGAAAATCAACTTCAAGCTAAGAAGAAGAATACCAAGACATTTCCTCCAAACAAGAAAACAACACACACACAATCAAGCCGACCAAACACTGAGAAACCATGGCGGAACCCAACATGCACCGGACGCTTGACCTGACTCTATCCTGCCGCATCCAGGCGAGTTGCTGCTTAAAGTCCCTCACGCAAGCGCTGGTTAGCCACTGCACCTATTCTATCCTCCTAAAATTCACTTCAATCCCCCCTGACACTAGCATGTTATGTATGTATGTATGTATGTATGTATGAATGAATGCTAACTGCAACTTTGCGTATTAAAACTCATTACTCTTACCGAAGTAATATAGTGCGTGGTTATGTTATGTCATGTTAGGATAGATTATAAACTACATTGGGTTACATTTCGTGAGGTTCGGTGACGCTACAGGAAGTTAGGTGAGGTACCTGGAGGTTAGGTGGATGTTGACTGACTGACTGACAATTATTAGGAAGTGGTTCCAACACGTTCACACACAACCTATACTCATACCACAAGTCCAGAATTAGAGAGGATCATGTTATTGGATATATTTTCAACGATTTACTCAGTGTCTAACCAACTCTTTAGCGATTTAAATGTGGACCTAAAATTAGGTCCGTATATTTGTTTGTCGTGGTGGTGGTGGTGGTGTGCGACCGTCCATCAGGTTGATTAACCACCAAAACCATAAAGGGTGCGGCCCTGCCGTTTCAGGGCATACACCACATCCATGGCGGTGACGGTCTTCCTTTTTGCGTGCTCGGTGTAGGTGACGGCGTCACGGATGACGTTCTCCAGAAACACCTTGAGGACGCCGCGGGTCTCCTCGTAGATGAGGCCGGATATACGCTTAACACCTCCACGCCGAGCTAGACGACGAATGGCGGGCTTGGTGATACCCTGGATGTTGTCACGAAGCACCTTACGATGACGCTTGGCGCCACCCTTTCCAAGTCCCTTGCCTCCTTTGCCTCGTCCAGTCATGTTGTTGTGGTCGCTACTACAGGTGGTCCTGGTGTGGCTTCGCCGAATCGAATCGAAAAATGCTAGTGACAGGGGGGAAGGAGGTTCAGGAGAAGAATAAAGGGAGGATTGAAGTGAATTTTAGGAGGAGAGAACAGATGCAGTGGCTAAACACCGCTTGCGTGAGGGATTATAAGATGGGGGCAGCAGCAACAACCCGGCTGGACGCGGCAGGGAGGCGACAAGACAAGGCCAGGCTAGCGGCAGGTCAAGCGTCAGGTCAAGCGTCAGGTCAGGCGTCAGGTGCGTGTTGGGTTGGGCAATGGATGTTCAGTGCTTGGTCGGCTTGATTGTGTTTTGGTTTCTTGTGTGGAGGGGATGTCTTGGTCTTCTTAGCTTGATGTCGATTTTCTTCTCTCTCTCCTTCTCTTCTTGCTCTCTTGAATTGTCCATTCGTTTGTGTTTGGGTCTTCTTGTTCGTCTTCCTCGTATTTTAAGTCCTCATAGGTGTGGAAGAATTCAGAGAGGGAGAGGTTGACCACGTGGGCTTCAGCACCACTGGCCGCGTGGGCTTCAGCACCACGGGCCACGTGGTGTTCTTGGTTCTGTGTGGTGGGCTGCTTCTGTTGAGTTTTCTTTTGTTGGTTTTTCTTTACTGCTGGTTTTTTCTTTTCTTGGGAGCGTACAGCAAGGAGGGCCTCTTTGTAGCTCAGTTTTTTTTCAAGACGAGCCTTGGCTACCCTGCATTCCTCCTTCCATCTGGGGCAGGTCCGGTCGGCGGAGGAGTGTGGGCCACCACAGGCAACGCATTTTTTCTCTGTGTTGGGGCAGGCCGTGTAGCGGTGTCCAGGGCTGCCACACATGGAGCAGGTGTCTTCCTGCGCCTCACACTTGTTTACAGTGCGTCCATAGTGCTGGCATTTGTAACACCGTTTCGGTCTGCAGTAGGGCTTGACTGGCATAGTTACCCACGCCAGTTGAGCTTCCTTGGGTAGGGTGGAGTGGTGTCCGATGAGGGCAGTGGTATCGGACAGCTTCTTCACAACTTGGAGCTGCTGCTCCTTGAGGAGCTCACTCAGCTCTGCTTTGTCCATGTGGGCAATTTCGGCGTGGGAGATTACACCCAGCTTCAAGTTGTCCCACATGAAGGCAAACATTTTAAAAGGAATGCCGTTGATGTCTGGGATCTCCGCGAGTTGAGAGGGCATGCCCATCTCGGCGAAGGTGATCTTGATGTCACCATGGAGCTTTAGGCGTTCTACCTTGGTGACCCCCACGATCCCATTAGCTTCGAAAAACTTCTGGAGAACTAGGAGGTTTAGTTTCTTGGGGCAGGTCGGCGTGTCCGGACGTATCCGCGCCACGTTAACAAACTCGTATCCGTTCATGGTGAGGGAGAGAGAGTGTCTGGCTTCGCCCACGGTTTGGTGGGAGTAGGTGGCGTGCTGTGGACGCAGCGGTAGTATCGTTCATCCAAGGCCGTCCCTCCCTCTTGGAGGTGGGGCGTAGCTTGCGGATGACGCATGCGGCACTCGTGGCCAATGAGGTGGCCACTGAGGTGGAGAATGTCTGTATATAAGCCCGCCCGCCTGCCGGGCCGCCCACTCATCACATCGCTCCTGAACGAAGAAGACCTCTCAACAAGACCTCCTGCTGGACCCGGAACTCTGAAGACCGCCCTCTCCCTTGTACCATTGTTGGCCATCTTCCCGGACCGGACCACCCACGACTGTCATCGCCCACAACAACTCACGAGCGTTCTTGGTTTATCGAGCATTAGCTTGCCTTCCCCACTGGTGGTGTGAGTGACCCACACTCCAGCTGGAGAGCAGTTATAGCGTGATATTCCCGGCGTGGTTTGAGCCCTTTTCCTTCTACTACTATTTTTCCTTTTTCGCTCTGGCCTAGGGACCTGCACCCTCAAAAGTGTATTCGTCCTGCGGTCCCCCCTGTAACTGTTCACCTCCCTCCCAGGAGATTGTGAACACGAAAGGGGGTCGGAGCAAAACCCTCCCCAGCCGAGTCTTTCCAGGAAAACCGTGATCGTGCGGGTCCACCTGGAAAGAGGGTAGCAATCCTTATCCTTCCCAAATAGGCACACTTAGCTCACGTCTATAAGTGAGCAGTCACATACACTAGGAAGTAGGCTTCCCCAACGGGGCTCCGGGAGAGAAGCTCAGGAACCACTCTACGACCACCAGCCAGTGGGGAGTGCTGAAATTCCTCTGCTATTTACTCAACCGGAATAGGTAGGATCTAAAAAAAAAATAAAATAAAAATAAAAAACCGGTTATGGAGCGCGTACGCCCTACTAACCGCGATCCCCGCCTGAACCGCCAACCTGACGACCCGAACTACGACAGGCTTCGCACAGAGAAAACGGACCAGTTACGCGCCTTCAATGAAGCCCTGAAAAGTAGGAACACTGCCACCACCTCCAACAACTCCACCACCACTGCTACCGCCACTGAGGACAACTGGACGAAGGTAGAAAACAAGAAACGCCGACGTGCTTTTTCGGGAAACGAATGCCGTCAAGCAGCCCCAAAGGCACCCATCACCACCACCAGCTCACCTCCAACGACACTGCCAAAATTCCGGATCACGAAAACGGACGCAAAAACAACATATGCGGCCCAACCTAAAGGGGGAGATGATTATTCACCCCAAAGACAAGGACTCCGCCACCACCCTCGACACTTACCTGCAAAACACCACCACCGTTGCATCAACAAAGCTGGACCCCGCCCAGAAACTGATGAAGTCCGTAGTCCTCCGGTACCCAAAGGAACTACCTCTCGAACCCCTGGAGAACCACCCGAAGATCTTAAAAGCCGAGAGATGCTCTCCCCCGTCCGACAAGACGGCCACCACAAAACAAGTGCTCATAACGCACTACGGCTCACCCCCCAGCACCATAGACCTCAAAACCTGGGGGATCTACGAAGTGAGGCCCTTCGTCCCAGAGCCCCTGCGGTGCTTCAGATGCCAGAAATACGGGCACCATCAGACAAGGTGCACGTACAGGGAAATCTGCGCAGTCTGCGCACAGAAGCACGGCACACACTCCTGCCTCACCAAGCTGAAAAATGGAGAAAAAATTGCCCCCAAGTGTGCCAACTGCGGGGGCAAACACCACGCCTGGAATCCTGGATGCTCCGAGAGAACAAAGAGGGTCCAGGCAAACCGACCAGCAGCAAGACCGGCCCCCACCGCCTACACACCAGCCCCACCAAGTACCTTCGTGTGGGGAACCCAAAGGCCCAAACAACAAAGACAACCTCCTCAGCCAGTCAACACCCAAAGTGCAGCCCAGTTTCCTGGCCTCACTACAGCCACACCTCAGCCACCCAAGCAGCAGAGAACGACAACCACGAGAAAGACAAAAGAAGCACACGCCAAGGCACCAGAAGGAATGATACACATATCAGACCTAGCCAATGTACTGACGACCTTCGCGGAGGGCCTAGCCGGACTACTGGGCCACAAGATCCAACCCACACAGCTCCAAATACTCATGGGGAGCGTCCTCGGGCAAGTCGCCACAGCTCCAGCCACCTCAGTGGAGGAAGCCACGCCGGTCCGCACACGAGTAACAGCCGAGGTACACTCTACACCGAAGAAGGCCACCAGAGAACCCAAGACACCGACAGCTCCCAAGACACCGACAGCTCCCAAGATACCGACAGCTCCCAGAAAGAAACTGGACGTTTCAACTCCCCTGAACCGAACCACGGCCCAGAAGGCAAAAACCACAGAACACGAAGACATGGACCTGATTCAGTTGGAATCGAACTTGGACATCTCCATCGAGGACCACCAGAAGTCCCCGATGAAACAGTGGTGGAAAACGTCAGCACCCTGAACATCCTAACATGGAATGCTCAGGGCATCAAAAACAAGAAACACCTCCTACAAGAAGCAGCAGCCAAGGACAAGCTTGACATCATACTGCTACAAGAAACACTTCTACAAGAACACCACTGTTTCAAATTCAGCGGTTACAAGACATACAGGAGGCATTTCACGCAGGCGTCAACAAGAGGATGTATGATCTTGGTCAAGTCAAGCATACCCTCCGCCGATGTCACGCAGCAATTTCCATGTGGGGAAAACATCGAGACACAGGCCGTCAAAGTAACCCTCCAAGAACGGGAATTAACTGTTCACAACATTTACAAGAACCCAAGGGGCTCACTGGAGGTTACTCAATTATTTGCTTCGGCCGCCGACCACGCCACACTCATAGGAGGGGATTTCAACGCACATCATCCCTTCCTAAGCTCGGCAAGCCCCACAAATGAAGACGGCCTACACCTATACACCACCTTTCAAGATACACCCGAGATCTGCCTCCTGAACACCGGAGAGCCCACCCACACTAGGGGAGGAAGGCTAGATCTAACCTTCGTCTCCAGTGCACTACAGCCTTTGGCCTCCTGGCAGATACACCCCACGCTGACCAGTGACCACTTCGCCACCCTAACAACGCTGAAGGTGAACAAACTCCCCACTCCACCCCCCCCGAGATGGAGATACAACACTCAAAAGGCAGACTGGGGACTCTTCAAGAAACACCTGGCTAAGTGGCGCGAAAAATCACAGCCGGCCGGCGCAGCACCCGCGGATGAGACAACCCTCCACCACCAATTGGTCGAGGCGTTTCACCTAGCGGCAGAAGAGGCTATCCCAAAAAAAAAACCCACATCAAGACAGTACAATGATTACTGGTACTACTGTCCCAGGGTGAAAGAACTCAACCACAGAGTGAACATGGCCCGAAGAAACTACAGGAGACATCCCACGGCAACAAACAGACATCTCCTGCAAGTCATAGTCAAGGATACCAGGGAAGAGAAGGAAGAAATTAAAAACGTGAGCTGGCTCAAGTGGTGCTCCGAACTGAACGAGCACACCTCCCTGGGCAAGATGTGGGCCCAGATCCGAAGGGCATCTGGGAAGGCGACACCACCACCACCAACTCATCCCAACCCAGAAGAAGAAGCCGAGAGACTTGCAAAACTGTTCTCTGACCGAGCAGCAACGAAGAACCTCCCGAGACAGGCGGAGGAGACACAACGGCGTCTGCGACAGGTCAGACTCCAGACGATCCAAGAGGCCTGCAACAGTGAAGATGACACTGACAGACCATTCAACCAGCAAGAACTCCAGAAGTCGCTAAAACGAAGCAAGGATACAGCTCCAGGGGCCGACAGGATAACCTACTCCATGCTCTCTCATGCCGGTACAGCCGGACACGAGGCTCTGCTGCAAGCCATCAATGCTTCGTGGACAGCACAAAGACTCCCACCGGAATGGAAGAAGGCAGATATACAGCCCATTCCGAAGCCCAGAGAACCAGACAAGCCGAGGCCCATCTCCCTTCTCAGCTGCATAGCTAAGACCGGAGAAAGAATGGCTCTCAACCGACTCAAGTGGAAAGTAGGCAGCCCACACCCTCACATCTTTGCTTACACCGAGAACACCGGCACAGGCAACAACATCGCCGAGATACTCAGCACAGTGGACAACAAACCAGCTCTGGTGGTCTTCCTCGACCTGGAGAAAGCCTTCGAACTAGCAAATCCTTTGGCCATTACAACTACGCTCGCTAAAAAAGGCGTCAAAGGAAGGTTGCTGGGGTGGATCCAGAACTACCTCACACAGAGAGTAGCACGAGTACGCTTTCAGGGAGCAACCTCAAGCTACAGGGTCCACGAAAACGGAACCCCACAAGGAGGCATCCTCAGTCCAATGCTGTTCAATGTCCTGATGGAAAATCTAGTCAAACTTCCCTTCAGACAAACAGCCAAGCTCCTATGCTATGCGGACGACTTACAGCTCATAGTAAGAGGATCGAACAGACTAGCCAACACGCAACACGCACTCCAACTTATAGAAGAGGAGTGCAACAGACTTGGACTCAAGATAAATCCAGCCAAGTCGAAAGCGATGGCCATCTGCACAGACACACCAGACAAGACGCTCTCCATACAAAACACGCCAGTAGTCTGGACCAACGCCCACCAGTGTCTTGGAATCTGGTTTGACCAGAAACTCACCTTCAAGCCGCAACTCGAGTATCTCAGGCACAGGACGAAGAGCAGACACAATATACTGAGGTCGCTCACCAGCAAATCCGCAGGAGCAAACCTTCATGTGCTCAAAGCCTACTACACAGCCGCCATCAGATCGCTGGTAGATTACAGTGCTCCAGCACTCATTGGACTGAGAGAAGACCAAATAGCTAAGCTAGAAGTCATTCAAAACAATGCTCTCAGGACCATGCTCGGAGCACCCATGTGGACCAGAATTTGCAATCTGCAAATGGAAACCGAGCTACCACCCCTGGCAGTACGAGTCAAGCAGGTGACAGCCGGTCTCCTCGCCAAAATCTGCAGAGCAGACAAGCCCACAGCTGCCAAGATTCGAATCAGTGCCTCCCTCCACCCCGACCACAGAGTGCGAGGGGCCACCTGGTCGCACGAGGCAAGCGAGGTCATCCGACACCTGCAAGCAGAAACACTCGTCAAGAACAACCAAGACACACGAGACAATGGTTACACTGTTCCTCCACCATGGAGCCCTCCACCAGCCACACTCAATTCACCGACCTCGGCGACAGTAAAGCCAACCTCCAGAAGGAGGACCTCAAAAAAATATCTCTCCAAGCCATAGCCACCGAGACACCGGCTGATGCAGCATCATACTTCACAGACGGCTCGGTGGACCCAAAACATCACAGATCCGGAGCGGCCTTCTACACCCAAGGTCAGACCCTCCAATGGAGACTTTCCAACGACTGCTCCACCCTACAAACAGAACTGGTAGCAATCTCAAAGGCCCTACAACACGCTGCAACACAACACAACAAGTCCATTATAATTCACACGGACTCGAAATCGGCCATGCAGGCGCTGCAACATAGTCAACCAAGAGACAACGTCCACATCATCACCTCGATCCTCGCACAGCTACAGGAATTCCAAAGCCAAAACCGACCAGTCGTCTTACACTGGATTCCCAGTCATGTAGGGATCGGAGGAAACGACGTGGCAGACGAAGCAGCCAAGGCAGCTACACGTTCCAGTAGCGTACACATCCAAGTTCCAGCAAGTGTGCAACAGATCAAAAATCACCTCAGAAAGACTACCAAGCTCCACATCAAAAAGAGCTTCCTTCATGCACTCAACGCTGGTTCCCAATCAGCCAAATGGTACCTGGCGGCCACAAAAGGGGAACCACCTTTCGCAGACAAGAAAACCCCAAGACAAACCCAAGTCAGCCTTCACCGACTACGACTAGGGTACAAGTGCTCCTGGCAGATGATCGGAAATGACGTCACGGAATGCACCTACTGTCAGGAGCCAGCAGCCAACCCACTTGAACACTATCTCCTCGATTGCGAGGTCACACAAAGCCTCCGAGACAGAACTCAAATCTCCCAAGAAACACACACAACACCAGCGGCCACTCTAACCCGAAAGGCCCACACAGACCACATTCACCACCTACTCCGGGTGATCACACGATACCCACCACCCAGATAGCTTAGAAAGCATCCTCTCCCAGCAAGTGCGGACCCCAGTTCGGGGGGCGCGCCACTCCGAAACTGACCACGTCCAAGAGTGGGGGTTGGTGGTAAGCGTCCACTGATCGGGGGTCTGCTCACACTTGCAACCTGCAGTATCCCTCCAATCTGTAGGTGGGACCACCTCCAATCCCAATCCGGTCTGGCTGCTCCTGGAGCTCCAGCCGGAACCACCAAACGGGCCGCCTATAGGCAAAGGCCCGTGTCGGACTACGGTCCGACAATCTATACAACAACAACAATCACTTCTCACATCGCTCCTGAACCAAGAAGACCTCTCAACAAGACCTCCTGCTGGACCCGGAACTGTGAAGACCGCCCTCTCCCTTGTACCATTGTTGGCCATCTTCCCGGACCGGACCACCCACGACCGTCATCGTCCACAACAACTCACGAGCGTTCTCGGTTTATCGAGCATTAGCTTGCCCTCCCCACTGGTGGTGTGAGTGACCCACACTCCAGCTGGAGAGCAGTTATAGCGCGATATTCCCGGCGTGGTTTGAGCTCTTTTCCTTCTACTACCATTTTTTCCTTTTTCGCTCTGGCCTAGGGACCTGCACCCTCAAAAGTGTATTCGTCCTGCGGTCCCCCCTGTAACTGTTCACCTCCCTCCCAGGAGATTGTGAACACGAAAGGGGGTCGGAGCAAACCCCTCCCCAGCCGAGTCTTTCCAGGAAAACCGTGATCGTGCGGGTCCACCTGGAAAGAGGGTCGCAATCCTTATCCTTCCCAAATAGGCACACTTAGCTCACGTCTATAAGTGAGCAGTCACATACACTAGGAAGTAGGCTTCCCCAATCGGGGCTCCGTGAGAGAAGCTCAGGAACCACTCTACGACCACCAGCTAGTGGGGAGTGCTGTAATTCCTTTGCTGTTTACTCAACCGGAATAGGTAGGATCTAAAACAACAACAACAACAACAACAACAACAACAACAACCCGGTTATGGAGCGCGTACGCCCTCCTAACCGCGATCCCCGCCTGAACCGCCAACCTGACGACCCGAACCACGACAGGCTTCGCACAGAGAAAGCAGACCAGTTACGCGCCTTCAACGAAGCCCTGAAAAGCAGGAACTCTGCCACCACCTCCAACAACTCCACCACCACCACCACCTCCACCACCACCACCACTGCTACCGCTACTGAGGACAACTGGACGAAGGTAGAAAATAAGAAACGCCGACGTGCCCTTTCGGGAAACGATTGCCGTCAAGCAGCCCCCAAGGCACCCATCACCACCACCAGCTCACCTCCAACGACACTGCCAAAATTCCGGATCACGAAAACGGACGCAAAAACAACATATGCCGCCGTCACAGAGATGGAGAAGCAAAACCCACTGGCCAAGTTCTCAGTGCGGCCCAACCTAAAGGGGGAGATGATCGTTCACCCCAAAGACAAGAACTCCGCCACCACCCTCGACACTTACCTACAAAACACCACCACCATCACTTCAACCAAGCTAGACCCCGCCCAGAAACTGATGAAGTCGGTAGTCCTCCGGTACCCAAAGGAACTACCTCTCGAACCCCTGGAGAACCACCCGAAGATCCTAAAAGCCGAGAGATGCTCTCCCCTGTCCGACAAGACGGCCACCACGAAACAAGTCCTCATAACGCACTACGGCTCACCCCCCAGCACCA
>NW_024710834.1:0-12110 GCF_018991925.1 Homarus americanus | reverse complement strand
TCGTTGTGCTTCGTTTCGGTTACGTATTGCTCTCCAGACACTGTCAGGTACCTCGAACACAGCCAGGTACACCTCAGACACTCAGAGGTATGCCTCAGACACTCAAGGTGCACCTCTGACACTCCCAAGTGCACCTCTGGCCCTCCCTAGGCACAACTCTGACACTCCCAGGTACACCTAAACATTCCCAGGTACACCTCTGACCTCCCAGACACACCTTTGACACTCCCAGGTACACCTCTGCACTCCCAGGTACACCTCTGACCTCCCAAGTGCATCTCTGACACTCCCAGGTACACCTCCGACCTCCCAGGTACACCTCCGACACTCCCAGGTACACTTCTTACTCCCGGGTGCACCTCTGACACTCCCATGTAACCCCAGACACTCCCAGGTACACCTCTCACACCTCCCAGGCACACCTCCGACACTCGCAAGTGCACCTCCTGACACTCTCAGGTACACCTTTGACATTCCCAGGTACTCACTGACATTCCCTAGTACACCTCTGACACTCACAGGTACGTCCGGCTCCCAGATACACCTCTGACACTCCCAGGTACACCTCTCCCAGGTACAACTCTGACACTTCCAGGTACTCACCTGACTGCTCTCTGGTACACCCCTGACACTCCCGGGTACACCTCTGACACTCCCAGATACACCCCAGATACTCCCAGGTACAATTCTCACACTCCTAGATTTTCTCTGACACTCCTTGGTACTCCTCTGTCACTCTGATACACCTCTAACTCTCCCAGGTACACCGCTGACACTCCCAGGTACCCGCTTGACACTGCCAGGTACACCTCACACACAGCCAGGTACACCTCAGACACTGCAGGTACACCTCAACCTCCCTGGGGACTGCTCTGTCCTCCCAAGTGCACCTCTGACCTCCCAGGCACACCTCAGACCTCCCAGGTACAGCTTGGCACTCCCAGGTACACCTCTGACACTCCCAGGTACACCTCAGACACTCCCAGGTACACGGCTTCCCAGGTACTGCACTGACATTTCCTAGTGCACCTCTGACACTCACAGGTACATGTCCGACACTCCGAGACCACCTCTGCACTCTCAGGTACACCTCCAGTGCCTCCCGTACCTCCGACACTCCCAGGTACACTTCTTACGCCCAGGTACACCCTCCGGCAATCACAGGTACAGCTCTGACACTCCCAGGTACACCTCCAACACTCAGTTACTTCTTACACTCCCAGGTACACCTCTGACACTCCCAGGTACACCTCTGACGCTCCCAGGTACACCTCTGACACTCCCAGGTACACCTCGGCCTCCCAGGCACACCTTTGACACTCCCAGGTACTCCACTGACATTCCCTGGTGCCTCTGACACTCCCAGGTACACCGCTGAAACTGTCAGAACCTCCGGCTCCCAGGTACCTCCGACACTCCCAGGTACACTTCTCACCTCCCAGGTACACCTCCGACACTCCAGGTACACCACTGACATTCCCAGGTACTTTCTGGCACCCAAGTACCTCCCCAGCACTCCCAGGTACACACCTCCTGACCTCCCAAGTACTCCTGACATTCCCTTTTTACCTCCGACCTCCCACCTCTGGCATCTCCCAAGTACACCTCTGCACTCCCAGGTACCTCTGCCTCCCAGGTACCTCTGACACTCCCAAGTACTCCACTGACATTCCTGGTACACCTCTGACACTCCCAGGTGCACGTCCACATCTCCAGATACCTCTGACACTCCCAGGTACATCTCTGTCACTCCCAGGTACACCTCTGACATTGCCAGGTACACCCTGACAATCAGGTCTCCTGTGACACTCCCAGTACACCTCCGACACTCCTTGGTATCCTCTGACACTCCCAGGTACACCTCCGATATTCCCAGGTACACCTCCAATATTCCCAGGTACACCTCCGTCTCCCAGGTACCTGCCAATTCCGGAGTACTCTCTGACCTCCCAAGTACACCTCTGACTCCCAGGTACCTCCGTCCTCCCAGGCACCTCCGACTTTCCCAGGTACCTTCTTACGCTCCCAGGTACACCTCTAACACTCAGGTAAACCCCAGACACTCCCAGGTACACTTCTCCTCTCCCAGGTACACCTAACACTCACAAAGTACACCTCTGACACTCCAGTGCCTTTGACATTCCCAGGTACTCACTGACATTCCTAGTACACCTCTGACACTCACAGGTACGTCCGACACTCCCAGATACCTCTGACACTCCCAGGTACACCTCCTAACACTCCCAGGTACACCTCCTGACACTTCCAGGTACTCACTGACACTCCTGGTACACCCTGACACTCCAGGTACACCTCTGACACTCCCAGATACACCTCAGATCTTCCCAGGTACACTTCTCACCTCTAGGTACCTCTGACACTCCTTGGTGCTCCTCTGTCACTCCTGATACTCTAACACTCCCAGGAACACCATCAACACTCCCAGGTACACCGCTGACACTGCCAGGTACACCTCACACCTGCCAGGCACACATCAGACACTGCCAGGTACCTCAGACACTACCCAGGTACACCTCAGACACTCCAAGGTACACCTCTGACACTCCCAGGTACTCATTGACATTCCTGGTACACCCCTGACACTCCCAGGTACACCTCTGACTCCCAGGTACACCTCTGAGCACTCCCAGGTACACTTCTCACACTCCCAGGTACACATCTGCACTCCTGGGCACAACTCTGACACTCCCAGGTACATCTCAGACACTCCCAGGTACACCACTGACCTCCCAGGTACATCTGACACTCCCAAATACACCTCTGACAGCCAGGTACACCTCCGACACTCCCAGGTACACCTCCGACACTCCCAGGTACACTTCTCATACACCCATGTACACCTCCGACCTCCCAGGTACACCGCTGACACTCCCAGGTACACCTCTGACACTCCTTGGTACCTCTGACATTCCTTGGTACACCTCTGACACTCCCAGGTACCTCTGACACTCCCAGGTACACCTCTGAACCTCCCAGGTACACCTCACACTCCCAGGTACACCTACTCCCAGGTACCTTCTTACTCCCAGGTACAGTCCTCCTAGGTACACTCCTGCCTCCCAGGCACCTCCGACACTCCAAGTTCACCTCTGACCTCCCAGGTACCTCTGACACTCCCAGGTACACCTGACACTCCCAGGTACACCTTTGACCTCCCAGGTACTCCTGACATTCCGTGGTGCCTCTCCCACTCTCCCAGGTACACCTTGACACTGCTAGGTACACCTCCGACACTCCCAGGAACACCTCCGACACTCCCAGGTGCCCTTCTCACCTCCCAGGTTCACCTCCTACACTCCGAGGTACACCTCTGCCACTCCCAGTACACCTCTGACCTCCAGGTACACCTCTGGCCTCCCAGGTACACCTCCTGCTGCTCCCAGGTACACCTCCTATGCTCACCAGGTACACCTCTGACACTCCCAGGTACACCTTTGACTTTCCCAGGTATTCCACTGACATTCCCTAGTACACCTCAGCACTCACAGGTACATGTCCGCCACTCCCATATACACCTGTGACACTCTCAGGTACACCTCCGACAATCACAGGTACACCTCTGAAACTCCCAGGTACACCTCCGACACTCCCAGGTACCTCCTGACCTCCCAGGTACACCCAAGAAACACCCAGGTAAACTTCTTACACTCCCAGGTGCATCTCTGACACTCCCAGGTACACCTCTGACACTCCCAGGTACACCTCTGACCTCCCAGGTGCTCCTCTGACCTCCCAGGTACTCCTTTGACACTCCCAGGTTTTCCTGACATTCCTTTGCCTCCTGACACTCCCAGGTACCGCTGAACACTGCCAGGTACACCTCTGACACTCCCAGTACACCTCTGACACTCCTTCATGCACCTCTGACTCTCCAGGCACCTCTACCTCCCAGTGCACCTCTGAGCACTCCAGGTACACCTCTGACACTCCCAGGTACACCTCCGACACTCCAGGCACTTCTTACACTCCCAGGTACCCCAGACACTCCTAGGTACACTTCTCACACTCCCAGGTACACCTCCGACACTCGCAAATTCACCTCTGACACTCCCAGGTACACCTCTGACACTCCCAGGTACACCTCTGACCTCCCAGGTACCTTTGACACTCCCAGGTACTCCACTGACATTCCGTGGTACACCTCTCACACTCCCAGGTACACCGCTGACACTGCTAGGTACACCTCCGACACTCCCAGGCACCTCCGATACTCCCAGGTACTTCTCTCACCTCCCAGGTTCACCTCCTCCGAGAACACCTCTGCCACTCCCAGGTACACCTCTGGCCTCCCAAGGTACACCTCCGAGCACTCGACACCTCTAACACTCCCAGGTACACCTCTAACACTCGCAGGTACACTTCTGACCTCCCAGGTACACCTTTGACTTTCGGTATTCCACTGACATTCTGTACACCTCTGCACTCACAGGTACATGTCCCGCCTCCACTTCTCACCTGTGACCTCTCAGGTACACCTCCGACAATCACAGGTACACCTGTGCTCCCAGGTACACCTCCGACCTCCCAGGTACACATCTGACATCCCAGGTACACCCAAGCACGCAGGCCCTTCTTACACTCCCAGGTGCATCTCTGACCTCCCAGGTACACCTCTGACACTCCAGGTAGCCTCTGACACTCCCAGGTACCTCCTGACACTCCAGGTACTCCTTGACCTCCCAGGTTTTCCTGACATTCCTTGTACACCTCCGAACCTCCCAGGTACATGACACTGCCAGTACACCTGACACTCCCAGGCACCTCTTAGCACTCCCAGGTACACTTCTCACACTCCCAGGTACACCTCCACTCTCCAGGTACACCTCTCTGACACTCCCAGGTACACCTCTGACAAGGTACACACCTCTGACCTCCCAGGTACACCTCTGACACTCCCAAGTACTCCACTGACATTCCTGGTACTCCCAGCAGGTGCGTCCGACTGCTCCCAGATACTCGGCCTCCCAGGTGCATCTCTGACCTCCCAGTTACACCTCTGACTCTGCCAGGTACATGACAATCGTAGGTACTCCTGTGACACTCCCAGGTACCTCCGACCTCCTGCAGCACCTCTGAGCCTCCAGGTCACCTCCGATATTCCCAGGTACACCTCCAATATTCCCAGGTACACCTTCGATGTCCCAGTGCACCATTGAGACTCCCAGGTACTCTTCTGTCCTGGTACACCTCTTACATTCCCAGTTACACCTCCGACACTCCCAGTTACACCACTGACTTGCAGTACCTCTGAACCTCCCAGGTAACCTCTGATACTCCCAAATGCACCTCTGGCACTCCCATTACTCTGTGTTCCTGAGCCTCTCCAGCACTCCTAGGTACGTCCGACACTCCCAGATACACCTCTGATATCCCAGTTCACTCTCCCCCAGCACTCCACACCTCTCCTGCCTCCCAGGCACCTCTGACCTCCAAGTACACCTCTGAGCACTCCAGGTTTACCTCTGACCTCCCAGGTACACCTGGGACACTCCTGGGTACTCCTCTGTCACTCCTGATACACCTCTTACTCCCAGGTGCACCTGCTGCTCCCAGGCACACCGCTTGACACTGCCAGTTACACCTCAGGTGCCTCCGACACTCCCAGGTACCTTCCTACACTCCCAGGTACCTCCGACAATCTGGGTAAACCTGACACTCACACCTGCGACACTCCCAATACACCTCTGACACTCCCAGGTTCATCTCACCTCCTGCACCTCCCCAGCCTCCCAGGTACACCTCTGCTCCCAGTACACCTCAGCACTCCAGTGCACCTCTCACACTCCCAAGTGCCTCTCACTCCCAGGCACACCTCAGACACTCCCAGGTACACCATGACCTCCCCAGTGCCTCTGATGCTCCCAAGTACACCTCCGACACTCCCAGGTACCATTGCTCCCAGGTACACCTCCGACTCCCAGGTACCTCTGACACTCCCAGGTACCAAGACACTCCCAGTGCACCTCCGACCTCCCGGTTCCACTTTTTACACTCGCAGGTACACCTCCGACAATCACAGGTACACCTTTGTCACTCCCAGGTACACGACACTCCCAGGTACCTCTGGCACTCCCAGTACCCAGCTCCCAGTTACACTTCTTCCCACTCCCAGGTACCTCTGACACTCCAGGTACACCTCTGACTGTCCCAGGTACACCTCTGACACTCCCAGGTACTCTGACACTCCCAGGTACACCTTGGCACTCCCAGGTACTCCACTGACATTCCTGGTACCTCTGACACTCCCAGCACCCCAACACTGCCAGGTCACCTCCGACACTCCCAGGTAAACCTCCGACACTCCCAGGTACTTCTCACACTCCCAGTACCTCCGACTCTCCCAGGTACACCTCTGACACACCCAGATACACCTCTGACACTCCAAGGTACCTCTGACACTCCCAGGTGCACCTCTGACCTCCAAGTACTCCACTGACATTCCTGGTACACTTCTGACACTCCCAGGTGCACGTCCGACACTCCCAGATACACCTCTGACACTCCCAGGTACATCTCTGACACTCCCAGGTACACATCTGACACTGCCAGGTACACCTCTGACAATCGCAGGTACCCCTGTGACACTCCCAGGTACACCTCCGACACTCCTTGGTACACCTCTGACACTCCCAGGTACACCTCCGATATTCCCAAGTACACCTCCAATATTCCCATACACACCTCCGACACTCCTTGGTACACGTCCGACACTCCCAGATACACATCTGACACTCCCAGGTTCATCTCTGACACTCCCAGTTACACCTCTGACACTCCCAGGTACACCTCTGACACTCTCAGGTTCACCTCTGACCTCGAGTACACCTCTGACACTCCAGGTACACCTCTGACACTCCTAGGTGCTCCTCTGTCACTCCCTGATACACCTCTAACACCAGGTGCCGCTGACACTCCCAGGCACACCGCTGACACTGCCAGTTACACCTCAGACACTGTCAGGTACACCTCAGACACAGCCAGGTACACCTCTGACACTCCCAGGTACCTCTGACACTCCCAGGTACACCTCTGACACTCCCACGTGCACCTCTGACACTCCCAAGTACCAGCCTCCCAGGTACACCTCCGACACTCCCAGGTACACCTCCGACACTCCCAGGTACACTTCTTATACTCCCGGCTACACCTCTGACTCCCATGTTAAAGACACTCCCAGGTACACTTCTCACACTCCCAGGCACACCTCCGACACTCATAAGTTACACCTTTGACCTCCCAGGTACACCTTTGACATTCCCAGGTACTCACTGACATTCCTAGTACCCTCTGACCCTCACGGTACCTCCGACACTCCTAGATACACCTCTGGCACTCCCAGGTACACCTCTGCTCTCCCAGGTACACCTCTGACACTTCAGGTAGTCACTAACACTCCCTGGTACCCCCTGACACTCCAAGGTACACCTCTGACACTCCCAGATACCCCAGATACTCCCAGGTACACTTCTCCTCCGTACACCTCTGACACTCCTGGTACTCCTCTGTCACTCTGATAAACCTCTAACACTCCCAGGTACTGACTTTCCCAGGTACACCTCACACACTGCCAGGTACACCTCAGACACTGCCAGGTACACCTCAGACACTCCCAGGTACACCTCAGACACTCCAGGTGCACCTCTCCACTCCCAAGTGCACCTCTGACATTCCCAGGCACACCTCAGAACTCCCAGGTACACCTTGACACTCCGGTCCTCTGACACTCCCAAGTACACCTCCGACACTCCCAGGTACCTCCTGACACTCCCAGGTACACCTCTGACACTCCCAGGTACACCTCTGACATTCCCAGGTACTCAGCTGCATTCCTAATACACCTCTGACACTCACAGGTACACCTCCGACACTCCCAGGTACACCTCCGACACTCTCAGGTACACTTCTCACCTCCCAGGTACACCTCCGACACTCCCAGGTACACCTCTGACACTCCCAGGTACAACTCCGCCAATCACAGGTACACCTCTGACACTCCCAGTTACACTTCTTACACTCCCAGGCACCTCTGACACTCCCAGGTACCTCTGAACCTCCCAGGTACACCTCAACACTCCCAGGTACACCTCCTGACATTCCCAGGTACTCCACTGACATTCCCTAGTACCTCTGACACTCACAGGTACATGTCCGACACTCCCAGATACACTTCTGACACTCTCAGGTACACCCTCCACACTCCCAGGTACACCTCCGACACTCCCAGGTACACTTCTTACACTCCCAGGTACACCTCCGACAAACAGGGTACACCTTTGACACTCCCAGGTACCTCCTACACTCCCAGGTACACCTCTGACACCCAGGTACACCCAAAGCTCCCAGTTACACTTCTTACTCCCAGGTACACCTCTGACACTCCCAGGTGACACCTCCCGACACTCCCAGGTACCTCTGACACTCCCAGGTACACCTCTGACACTCCCAGGTACACCTTTGACACTCCCAGGTAGCTCCACTGACATTCCTGGTACACCTCTGACACTCCCAGGTACACCGCTGAGACTGCCAGGTAAACCTCCGACCTCCCAGGTCCACCTCAACACTCCCAGGTACACCTACCTCCCAGGTACACCTCCGACACACCCAGGTACACCTCCGACACTCCTTGTGCACTTCTCACATTCCCAGGTACACCTCCGACACTCCCAGGTACCTGCTGACACTCCAGGTACACCTCTGACCTCAGGTACTCCTCTGACACTCCCAGGTACACCTCTCACACTCCCAAGTACTCCACTGACATTCCTGGTACACCTCTGACACTCCCACGTGCGTCCGACACTCCCAGATACACCTCTGACACTCAGGTACCTCTGACACTCCCAGGTACCTCTGACGCAGGTACACCCTGACAATCGCAGGTACTCCTGTGACACTCAGTACACCTCCGACACTCCTTGCTACACCTCTGACCTCCAGGTACACCTCCGATATTCCCAGTACACCTCAATATTCCCAGGTACACCTCCGATACTCCCAGGTACACCTTTGAGACTCCCAGGTACTCCTCTGACACTCCCAAGTACACCTCTGAAACTCCCAGGTACACCTCCGACACTCCCAGGTACACCTCCGACACTCCTGGTACACCTCTGACACTCCCAGGTACACCTCCGATATTCCCAAAGTACACCTCAATATTCCATACACACCTCCGACACTCCCTTGGTACACCTATGACACTCCCAGGTACTCATCTGACACTCCCTGGTACACCTCTGACTTTCCCAGTTACACCTCCGACACTCCAAGTACACCACTACACTCCAGGTACACCTCCTAACACTCACGGTACACCTCTGATACTTCCAGGTATACCTCTGACACTCCCAGGTACTACACTGATATTCCCTGGTACACCTCTCACACTCCTAGGTACGTCCGACACTCCCAGATACATCTGACACTCCCAGGTTCATCTCTGACACTCCCATTACACCTCTGACACTCCCAGGTACACCTCTGACACTCAGGTTCACCTCTGACACTCCGGGTACACCTCTGACCTCCCAGGTAACCTCTGACACTCCTAGGTACTCCTCTGTCCTCCTGATACACCTCTAACACTCCCAGGTGCACCGCTGACACTCCCAGGCACCGCTGACACTGCCAGTTACACCTCAGACACTGTCAGGTACACCTCAGACACAGCCAGGTACACCTCTGACACTAACAGGTACACCTCTGACACTCCCAGGTACCTCTGACACTCCCAGTACACCCCTGACACTCCCAGGTACACCTCCGACCTCCCAGGTACACCTCCGACCTCCCAGGTACACTTCTTACACTCCCAGCTACACCTCTGACACTCCCATGTAAACCCCAGACACTCCAGGTACACTTCTCCTCCCAGGCACTGCGCACTCCATAGTACCTCTGACACTCCCAGGTACACCGCGACATTCCCAGGTACCTCCACTGACATTCCTAGTACACCTCTGACCCTCACGGGTACACTCCGACACTCTAGATACACCTCTGCAGCACTCCCAGGTACCTCTTCTCCCAGGGACACCTCTGACACTTCCCGGGACTCCTGCCTCTCTGGTACACCCCTGACGCCAGATATTCCTCTGACACTCCCAGATACACCAGATACTCCCAGTACACTTCTCACCTCCCTGGGTACACCTCTGACACTCCTGGTACTCCTCTGTCACTCCTGATAAACCTCTGCCTCCCAGGTACACCGCTGACACTCCCAGGTACACCTCACACACTGCCAGGTACACCTCAGACACTGCCAGGTGCCACCTCAGACACTCCCAGGTACCTCAGACACTCAAGGTGCACCTCTCACACTCCCAAGTGCACCTCTGACATTCCCAGGCACCTCAGACACTCCCAGGTACACCGCTCAACCTCCCAGGTACACCTCTGACACTCCCAAGTACCTCCGACACTCCCAGGTACACCTCTGACACTCCAGGTACACCTCCTGACACTCCCAGGTACACCTCTGACTTCCAGGTACTCCACTGGCATTCCCTAGTACACCTCTGACACTCCTGGTACATGTCCGACTCTCCCAGATACACCTCTGACACTCTCAGGTACACCTCCGACACTCCCAAGTACCCTCCGACACTCCCAGGTACACTTCTCACCTCCCAGGTACACCTCCGACACTCCCAGGTACACCTCTGACACTCCCAGGTACACCTCCGCAATCACAGATACACCTCTGACCTCCCAGTTACACTTCCTCCCAGGTACACCTCTGACACTCAGGTACCTCTGACCTCCCAGGTACACCTCTGACACTCCCAGGTACACCTCTGTTCCCAGGTACTCCACTGACATTCCCTAATGCCTCCTGACACTCACAGGTACATGTCCGACACTCCCAGATACACTTCTGACACTCTCAGGTACCTCCGACATCTCCCAGGTACCTCCGGCACTCCCAGGTACACTTCTTACCTCCCAGGTACACCTCCGACAATCACAGGTCCTGCACACTCCGAGTACCTCCTACATCCCAGGTACACCTCTGACACCCAGGTACACCCAGAACTCCCAGTTACTTCTTACACTCAGGTACCTCTGACACTCCCAGGTACACCTCTGACACTCCCAGGTACACCTCTGCCTCCCAGGTACACCTCTGACACTCCCAGGTACACCTTTGACACTCCCAGGTACTCCACTGACATTCCTGGGTACACCTCTGACACTCCCAGGTACCACCGCTGAGACTGCCAGGTAAACCTCCGACACTCCCAGGTCCACCTCCGACACTCCCAGGTACACCTCTCACACTCCCAGGTACACCTCCGACACACCCAGGTACACCTGACACCCCTGGTACCCTCTCACATTCCCAGGTACACCTCCGGACACTCCCAGGTACACCGCCGACACTCCCAGGTACACCCCTGACACTCCAAGGCACTTCTCTGACACTCCCAGGTACACCTCTGACACTCCCAGGTACACCACTGACATTCCCTGGTACACCTCTGACACTCCCACGCACGTCCGACACCCCAGATACACTGACACTACCAGGTACATCTCTGACACTCCCAGGTACACCTCTGACACTGCCAGGCACACTGACAATGCAGGTACTTCTGTGACACTCCCAAGGCACACCTGACACTCCTTGGTACACCTCTGACACTCGCACACCTCCGATATTCCGAGGCACACTCCAATATCCCCAGGCACACCTCCGATACTCCCAGGTACACCTTGAGACTCCCAGGTACTCCTCTGACACTCCCACACTCTGAAACTCCCAGGTACACCTCCGACACTCCCAGGTTCATCTCTAACACCCCATACACCTCTGACACTCCCAGGTACACCTCTGACCTCCCAGGTACACCTCTGACACCTGGAGGCACACCACACCCCAGTGCACCTCCCCACACTCCCCAGGCACACCTCAGACACTCCCAGGCACACCGCTGACACCCCAGGTACACCTCTGACACTCCGCACACCTCCGACACTCCCAGGCACACCGCTGACACTCCGGTACACCTCCGACACTCTAGGTACACCTCTGACACCCCAGGTACACCCAAGACATTCCAGGCACCCGACACTCCCAGGCA